>NC_133776.1:82384809-82609742 GCF_003597395.2 Chelonoidis abingdonii
ACTCGATATTAATGACGACATCGTGTGAACGGGTACAGCGTTAAATCGGTATATCGGCCATTAAACCGATTTAAAGTCGCAGTGTAGACCTGGCCAGAGACTCAGGCCTTTAAGCAGGGACTGAGTTAGTAGTTAGTTAGCAGCCCAGGTCCTAGGTCGGGGGGCGGGGGACAGCAAGCAAATAGTCAGAGACCCAGGCCCTTAGGCAGGGGCTGAGTCAGTTGTTCAATAATAGCCCAGATCCTAGGTCAGGGCAGGGCAGTAGGCAAATAGTCAAGGACTCAGGCCTTTATGCAGGGACTGAATCAATAGTTCCAATATCGGGAGGCTGTAGCCTCTCCAGGCCAGGGAAAAGGGGGAGTCTGCCACCCAAGGAGTGGGTGGCAGAGAGGACGCAGGCCCTCCCATTCCACTGCATCCCAGACCGGGGCCCTAGCAGCGGCAGAAACTCGCTGTTGTCAGTGGGGAACCTGGCCGCAACACACTGACATAGGCTCTGGCAGTGTTGCAGCCAGACTGGGGTCGGCTGCCTCCAGGCTACTTCCACACTCCCCCTCGTACGGTACCTGAGTTGTTGTAGCTTCGCCGGTGGTCTCAAACACCATCGGTTCCTCTGGGTAATTAGCAGAAGGTAGGCTCAGCTCCTGCTCGGGGTAGCTGGCAAGTGGCAGGCTCTGCTCCTCCTCGGGGTAGCTGGAATGGGGTAGTCTCGGCCAGTCCTCCTCGGGGTAACGAGCGAGGGGTAGGCTTGGCCAGTCCTCCTCAGGGTAAAGAGAGAGAGGTAGGCTCTGCCGGCCCAGTGCAACGTCAGGCTGGCTGCGGCCTTCTGCTGTCTTCCCAGAGGGAGCTCGGTCGCAGACATCTGGCCTCTCTGGAGGCTGGGTCCCAGCTGAGCTCTGCCGGTGAGCTTTTATGCTTTCGGGTCTGTGCCATGACCTCTGAGGGGCGGGTGAAGGACCCACTGACTCCGCCCATGCTGGTGTTAGGGGAGGTTCGTCCCTCAGCGGGGCTGTGGGGTATCCCACCTCCTCGCTACAGGGACAGAGCACCAGACCCAGGTAGTGTGTGGGTTACATGTAAAAAATCAACATCGCTGAGCAGCATTGTTAAGCCTATTTAAGACCCTTTGTAAACAGCACTAGATTGACTGAAGAATTCTTCCATTGACCTAACTACCCTCTCTCAGAGTGGTAGATAACCTGCATCGTCAGAAGAATTCCTCCCTTTGGTGTAGGTAGTGTCTACACTGAAGTGTTGCAGCAGCGCACCTCTGCTATCGCAGCATTTTAAGTGTAGGCAAGCCCTTACTCTCCCAGCTGCCTTCATTTTACCAGCCTCTGAGAGCCTGCATGCTTTGTAAAGCCTGGGCCCCACACACAGCTGGAATGGGTGACTCAGCCTCTCTCCCAGCCCCCTTTAAGCACTGGCCTATTAACAAACAAGAACAAAACCAAAAAACGTTACTACTTTCACTTGAAAGAGCCCTGCAGGTGCTATCTCACTTAGCCCAGACAAGGTAGGTGAGGTAATATATCTTATTGGACCAACTTCTATTGATGAGAAAGACTCGTTTTCGAGCCACATGGTGCTCTTGTCTCTCTAATATGGGACTGACACTCTTGCAATCTCACTGCATCCTAGCCTATAGAGTCAGCAATCAAGCCTAGATTTCAAAATACAGCAACCGGCCCTGATCCTGCCAAACTCTATGGCATATTCCCAGAATGTGCTTCTCTTTTGCCCTCCAAAGTTAATCAACAGCAATAACTCAGCCGTGCCCCAGAGATACTCACCAGCTGGCTGACTCTCTTAGTCTCCCAGCTGCTTCATCGCACCAGCCACCCTGGCAATTACCTCTGCCCGACAATCTTCTTGAGGGTATGGCTTCACTTGCAGCTGTACAACGCTGACAGTTAAACCTGTCTTCGGACAGCTAAGTAGGGAAAGCGCTGCAGTGTGGCCACACTGACAGCTACCAGAGCACTGTCGTGGCCACATTTGCAGCATCTGCAGCAGCATTGGGAGCAGTGCATTATGGGCAGCTATCCCAGCATTCAAGTGGCTGCAACATGCTTTTCAAAAGTGGGGTGTGGGGTGGAGTGTGACAGGGAGTGTGGGGGAAAGACAGAGTGGATTTTTGGAGCCGACACTGTGTAGCACCCTGCCTTGCAAGTTCCGACGCCCTCCCCCACCCTCTCTCACTCACTGAAAGCAAATAGCCCTCTTTGTTTTTTTCCTCACAGACCAGATAAGCAGCCTCCCCGAAATGGACCTTCCCCCCAGCCCATGTGCCATGCTGCTTCTCTCCTCAAGCCCCCTCCCTTTCCCTCTCTTCAAGCAAACACTAGCTGTGGGCGTTCCAAAGGGAGCTCATTCACAGCAAACAGGATCTGTGTTTGTTTTTTTGATAAGCAGCTCCGGGAGCTCTGAGTTCACAACCAAACAAAGAGAGTTATCCTTACTTAAAAGGATTATGAGAAGGTTCCGGAGGTCAGTTACAGTGTAGTAAGATTATTCCCTGTTTCCACTGGCACCCCAGCGCTGCAGCAGCAGCAGTGCTATTCTCTTTATTCTTCTCATCAAGATGGAGTACAAGCAGCGCTGTAGCCAGGGAGATATAGCGCTGTATGTGCCTTGCCAGTGTGGACGGGGAGTGAGTTACAGAACTGTAAAGCCACCACCAGTGCTGTAAATCTCAAGTGTAGCCAAGGCCTTAATGTCACAGAGCAGGTGGCCCAATTTAGCAGTGAAAGTTGTTGGAGGGCGGATCCTCAGCTGGTATAAGCTAGCTTAGCTCAACTGACTTCACGGAGGAAGTAAAGGCATGACACTGTCACCACACAACTTCTTAGCGCTGCCCTATCCTGAAAGACAGTGCAGTGTGTGTATGCTCCCTGTTATCTGGAAAGGGTTGTCCTTCCCAGAAGTTCAGTCTTCCCTAGCACTTCCCCTTGACTGATGCAGCTTCCTGGGACAGGACCTCAAAGGTACATGCTTGCTCTTCATTTTAGTGAGATGCCCAAAAGGCAGCAGATGGGGTTTGACTCACAGCTCAACTTCTCAATCTCATTATGAACCTTCCAGATCCAGGGGCTGACAATGTAATAGATTCCTCTACCTTGGCTTCTGGGCACACAGATAAGGAGACCCCTGTGGTTTCATCAGCAAAAGGAAGAATCAATGTACATGGATTCCTGAACTATTATTTTCAGAGAGAGGGAAGAAGAGGCCGTGGGACAGATTCATCACTGCGTTACACCAGTTTGGGCTGGTGTAACTCCACCACTGGAACTGTACTGCAGAAATGGAGCAGTGAATCCAGCCTAGTGTCTTGGATTTTAGCCTTTTTAGCCCGATGATCAATTGTATGGGAAACTGCAGAATGCTTGCAGAGTACACTTGCTGTGTCTTATTTACTGTATAAATTCCTTTTCTGTTCTAAACCCTGATGCTGCTTGGAGCTCTAACTCCAGGAGCGTGGAACGTGTGGAGCTAACTGAGCTGAAATCATTGTTGGATGAAGGTGAATATTTTTTTAAAGCCCTTCCATTGTATACGGTAGCATTGAAAATCATTCTTTATATCCAATAATAATCTTATTGGTGAAAAGATTCAAATTCATCTCCCTCCACCAAATACTATCAAAAGATTTGGGGGTATTATTCCTCCCTTCCCAACACTTGAGAAAAACACTCTATGAATTTGAAAGCACTGCACGAAAGAGAAATACTGTTTATCTTCCATTTTACAGATGGGGAAACAGAGGGATCGTGGTCCTGTGATTAGGGTGCTAGCCTGCAATTTAGAAGACCTGGATTGATTTTACTGTTATGTCAGACTTCCTATATGTGACCCTGGGCAAATCACTTATACACATATCCTATGTCAGGGATCAGCAACCTTTGGCCCACGGCCCGCCAAGGAAAGCCGCTGGCAAACCAGGAGGGTTTGTTTACCTGAAGCATCTGCAGGTTCAGCTGATCACAGCTCCCACTGGCTGCAGTTCACCATCCCAGGCCAATGGGGGCTGCGGGAAGTGGAGTGGGCCAAAGGACATGCTGGCCGCCCTTCTCGCAGCCCCCATTGGCCTGGGACGGCGAACTGCGGCCAGCGGGAGCTGTGATCGGCTGAACCTGCAGACGCAGCAGGTAAACAAACCATCCCAGCCCACCAGCGGCTTTCCCTGGCGGGCCGTGGGCCAAAGGATCCCAATCCTTGCCCTATGTAAATAAATGGGAGTTAGGTGCCTAAATATTTTTGAGGATCTGGGGCCTTACTCTCTCTGTGTTTCAGTTCTCCATCTATATAGTGGAGGTAGGGAGCATTTCCCTACCGTACAGGGGTGTTTATGGAATAACTACACAAGATTGTGAGGTGCTCAGAAACTATGGTAATAAGGGCCAAGTAAATTTCCCGGAGATATGAATTCACCAAAGTTACACTAAAGACCAGCAGTAAAGCTGGGAATAAAACCCAGAAGGCCTGATCTCCTGTCTGGTGCACTATCCACAGAGCAACAAGCTTCTCTCTACATTTCACTCTTCCTTGAGCTCAGCTCTCCTGAAATAGTGCAGAGGACTGGAGATCGGCTTATCTACTCCTACAGAGCAGACATGACTAGCTTCCTTTATTCCTCCACAGCTTTTCTCTTACCCCACAGGAGACCCTAAACCAACACCACCTTCCCTGCTGCCTCCACCGATATTCTTTTTACAGACATTATGCTGTCAGTAAGTCTGGCAACCTTTGCTGAACGCAGCCTCTTTCCTGGATTCAGACCTTGCACACTTTTGGCTTTGGAAGAGCAGAGGTCATCAGGTGGGTGGGGCAGAAATGGATGTGGATGTAGTGGAAGAAAAGGGGCAAAAGGAAGGGACACAGTTTCATGAAAAGATGTGACACGTTTTTTTTGCTACAACAGCAGCACTCGCCTTTTTTTTTCACTCCGCTGGCAGATCCCCTACCCCCATGCATCCTGATATTTTATTCATCTCATCTGGTCAACCTAGTCGCCAGACCGTTGGTTTACATTTGCACGCATCTCCACCCCTCACCCCCCGCAGCTCCCAGTGGCCATGGTTCACTTTTCCCGGCCAATGGGACTGAGGGAAGTGGCAGCCAGACCCGTGCCACTTCCCACAGCTCCCGTTGGCTGAAAATGGTGAACTGTGGCCACTGGGAGCTGCAGGCAACCGTGCAAATGTAAACAAATGGTCTGGCAGCCCACCAGTGGCTTCCCTGATGGACCACAGGTTGCCCACCACTGGTATAGGACCAATGAGTTCATTCCCATTAATTCACTTGCCCGGTAGCACTTATATCTGCATTCTAGACTAGTGGTTCTCATCCTTTCCAGATTACTGTATCCCTTTGAGGAGTCTGATTTGTCCTGCATACCCCCAAGTTTCATTTCACTTAAAAACTACTTGCTTACAAAAATCAGACGTACAAATACAAAAGTGTCACAGCACACAGTTACTGAGCAATTGTTCACTTTCTCATTTTGACCTACAATTATAGAATAAACCAACTAGAATATAAATATTGTACTTACATTTCAGTGCATAGTATATACAGCAGTATAAACAAGTCATTGCTTGTAAGAAATGTTAGTTTGTACTGATTTTGCTAGTGCTTTTTATGTAGCCTGTAGTAAAACTAGGCAAATAGCTAAATGAGTTGATGTACCCCGTGGAAGACCTCAGCACACCCCAAAGGGAGTACGTGTACTCCTAGTTGAGAACCACTGTTCTAGACTCTGTAGTGACCTGCATTTCTGCCATTGAGACAGCTTTCTTGGTAAAACCAGTCTAATAATCTCCTTTGTTTTTAGTGTCACTGTGAGCCTGTAACTTTCAATTTGTAACTGTTTGCTCAGAATAGTTGTTCTGCAGCAATGCATAATGGTCATGAGTACAAACAAGCACCCTGCCAATGCTTGTGCTGCAAGAATAGCTCATTAAAGTAATGGACACCAACAAAAAGGATGTTCACTGAACATAATTGCTTAACTTCCTTTAGCTGCTCTATGCTATCAGTTCAGAGAACTCATAATGCAGCTATGTTAGGATTCACGGTTGTTATGTTGCCTCCTTTCTTCAGAGACACAGAACCTCGTTAGCTTACCTTCTTTATTTTCATGTATTCATTTAACCAAAGCAGGAACTCTTGAGATCTGATTCCCAAAAGATTTCTGGCAAGATAACAGCCTAAGCTTCAGAACTACAGTGCATGCCTGTAGCATCATTTATAACAGGTGAATCTAAACAGAGGCAGAGCAGCCAAAAATGAGGATATTTGTCTGTATATATCTGAACTCTGAGCATCCTGACTTCAGCTGAATTGTTAGTGCCCCAAGAAAAGTTCTTTTTTGTGGCATTTTATTTATTTGTATTTATAATGGCCAAATTTTTCAAACTTGAGGGCATGGAACAAGGCACCTAAATAAAAGCAATGCAATAATTCATTGGCTTAAATATTATAGCTTTAAAAAATCTGATCTCATGATTTTTGAGGACCTGACTCATACATTTTAAACAGTGTGGGCAGAAGTTCCTGAAATACTATGAGCCAGGCTTTCAAAGACTCATGAGGGGTGAAGTGTACACCTTCACACACCACATGTGGTTCAAAAGAAAATGCAAGAAGAATGTGAAGAAACGCAGTTGTTCATGGAAGGGAGTGATTCTCTCAGGGTAGAGTTGTTAGCACTTGTTTGTAATTGTATACATTTACTTTACTTTCCCTTTCTTCAAAAATAAAAGCAATTGAAGACCGAAACAATTACATCTCCAGTGCTGGTGATAACATCAAAGTGTGAAGGGAAACATGACACTTTTTGCTCAACTCTTGCAGTAACATGAAATTTCAAGAGTACAGCTGAAGAGCCCAATGGCCAATGACAAACTGGGATCTTTTCCTAGCTCTGCCACGGCCCTTCTGTGGAATGTTGAGCAAGTCACTTCGCCTTTCCTTGCCTCTATTCCCCACTCTTTATTTGTCTTGTCTGCATATCCTGTAAGCACTTGGGGCAAGGATTGTCTTTCTATGCATTTGTATGGTGCCTAGTGCCACTGGGCTCCCCTCTCCAGTAGGGCATCTTGCCTCTACTGTAATATAAATAGCTGGTGCTGCAAATGGTTGATCCATGCCTACATGCACAGCTAAATCATGTTCAGCATTTGTTCACCTGCACCTGTTTTTCTACTTGCTTTCAGGAAACGGCAAATACTGTTGCAGTGTAAACAAAGTTAAAGTGATTGCTGATTCCCAATCAGCTTCTGTTGCTATCAGATGATTCCCAGGCTGTCGAGCTATAGGACACTCTTAGCAGAGGATGCACAGTTTTATTTTCACATGATTACCTTTTGCTGTGTACTCATTTTCTTCAGCCTCAGGAGCTGTAACCTCTATCTTCCTCCTGCTGGAGCAAGGCTATTCCCATTGTGGCAGATTCATTTCTCCTCTCCCACCCCTGCCCCCAACTCTCTCCCCATACTAATCCATGCTCCCTGCTATTCTGTCTTGCTGAGGTGTCTGTCTATCTTCAGCTGCCTTTTTGATCTCTATTTTCTAACTCATTCAGTGTGCCATTTCCTCCTTGGGTGACCTCTCTTGCCCTTGCTGTTTGTGTTTGGATCATGAAAATTTCAGTGGCAGGTGGATTTTTAAAGTGTCTTTGGAAGGTGCTGTAAAAATTTCTATAGAAGATTATTTTTAATCTTACATTTGATTGGCATTCTTTGCCAATGAAAGATAAGGGGAACATAAGGTCATTTTCAGTCAACAAGGAATGAGTCTTCTCTAACAAGAGGAGAGAAATGGAATATCAGAGTCTTGAGGATAGAACAAGATAATAAAACAACCTTCTAAGAGTCTCTGTGGCACCAAGATGCAAATAGCTTTACATGAATGCTGCAAAGAAGGAAAACAAAACTCAGCTCCCCTGAGAACTGCTGTGAAAATGTTATGATCAGCCGACCAAGACCCTTC
The DNA here is from genome assembly GCF_003597395.2 of Chelonoidis abingdonii. Taxonomy (NCBI): domain Eukaryota; kingdom Metazoa; phylum Chordata; order Testudines; family Testudinidae; genus Chelonoidis; species Chelonoidis abingdonii. The sequence goes on from NC_133776.1 coordinate 82,392,802, forward strand.
TAGGAGCATCAAGGAGAACTCCAGAGCTTGCTTTAAAACAGAAACATGTGCAACTGACCACACTATGTAAAAGGGAATGATCAGCCCATTAGCATGGCATCGCCAAGGCTGCTAAGAGATAAAAAAGGAGACAGAATGAATAACAGAGATAGAAATTTTGACTTTCTCAGTGAAACAAGCCCTGAAGACTGCAGTGAAATGACCAGACAGAGTAGATGCTGTTCCAGAGTCTGCTCTCCTACATGATAAATGTTCCCTTCTGTCTTAGCCCACAGTCATCCTGGAGATGAATGCTTATGCAGCACAGTACTTTCACAACTAGTTAGAGGTCAAGACTTCGCTGGTGCATAGAGAGGAGGGATGGGTGTAGTAGGTGGGAAGCCTGTAGTGCCCCTGTTCTGTGTGTAACAAAGCACTGCATTTCCCATGACTCTCAGTCTGGCCCTGAATTCACTCAGCTTTGAAGAACACCAAATAGGACTTTCTCCAGAGAGTTTTGACATGAGTAGGGACCTATAGGAATAATGAGTTGGTTTTGATTGCCTTAAGGGTGTGTTTTCAGAATCACTTTATGTTGAATCACAGCACTTTTCCTCCCCTGGGGCTCTGGATTCTTTGTGCATAAGTGAATAACAGTTCCTGGAATAGCCCTTCCTTGCCTTGTTGGCTTGGACACACTGTACAAACAAATGCAATGGTCTTTCTTGATTTGTATTTCAGTGCTGTCCTAACAAGCCAGGAGAATCAGTACAGTGCACAAGCCCCATATGTGAAGTTGGACACAACATGATAGGCATTTACTGTACACTCCTGAGTCATCCAAGGGCCTGAGACTCTCAATGGCTTTGTCATCACCATGAAAACAAATAAACCATTCAGAAGGAATACAGATGAAAAGCCAGAGCTCATACAAGCAAGAAGCCAGCATCTTCATCAATATATTATTCTGAAAAAACATGATCCTGTATTTATATGGCTCCTTTCATCTAAAGCCTTCAGAACAAATTAAGCTGCAGACAGCCCCTGTGAGATAGACGAGTTTAATCCCTGTTTTACCAGTGGGGAAACAGGTGCAGAGTTAGTGACTTGTTTGACATCACTATGAGTCAGTGGGAGTGCTGATACCAGAACTTGCGAATCCTGACTCCTATTTCCTGCTCTAACCCTTAGATTCATTGGGCTAAACTCAGCCCTCGGGGGAAAGGGTGTGAATCAGTCACTTCAGAATGGTTGTACCTGCTCACACCAGAGTTGAATTTGACCTACTAGGACTAAGCCTACAAAAAAAACTATTCCTACATTACCAGGAACATGGTGTTCACATCACTCCACCACTGCAAAATACAACCTGAAGAGCCTGTGCCAGACCCTCTGCTCTGTCTGTTTCTCACAGGGGACAAAGGCTCACTGGAGAATGAGCTAGACAAGCCTTAGCTCCTAGGAAAGCCTGGTTCAATGTCAGCACAATGCGGTGTCCCAGGACTGTATTTTGGTAATGGCCACGCTGCACACAGTAAGCATAAATCAGGAGAAGGCATGTAAAGATGGCTTAAAGCTCTTCATTGCATTGCCCTGACCCTGCTATTGCTCTGTCTATGCCTTCCTCCCTGTGCAGTGAGACCAACTTAGTCTGCAAACGTTACAAAGGGCCTTTGTAACCTTGAAACTGTAACCCAAGATCAGAATGACGTAGCTGAGTCCCATCCATATCTCAGGAATTGCCAGACTGGATCAGACCCGAGGTCCATCAAACCTAATTCCTCTCTCCAGCGTGGTCAATACCAGATGCTTCAGGGGAAGGTGTAAGAATCCTCTAGTAGGCAGATGTGGAATAATCTGTTCCTTCCCCTCCTTCCTCCACCCCGCACCTCACCCAATTTTATCCTAATCTCTAGCAGTTAGAGATTGGTTTAAACCCTGAAGCAAAAGATTAAATATCCCTTCCAAACTTTTGTTGTTAATTGAGCCACTAAAAGAGCCATCTGCAAGGGATGAGAACAAAAAGGTCACCATTGTTTGAAGGAAGAGAAGAGAGGCGAGCATGATCAGCTATGTTTAAAGGCGTGAGACAGATCAAGAAGAATAAGAATAGAGAAGGGTCCCTTTGATTTAACATCAATGGCCTTGGTCAGGACAGGTTCAGCAGAATCCAGACTGGAGTCACAGGATGGAGGAGATGAGTCACAGATGCTGCCCTGAGTCTAGCATGTTCAAAGAGGTTTTCACTTAATAACCAGATGGAGAGACAATGTCATTGGTGGATTCATGAGCATTCACAAAGCAGTGCAACTGAGGAATGAACTTGGAGAGGGATGACAAAATGGAGACAGAATTCCTTCTTGTATCTTTAGTCTCCACTACTAGCCAGGCCTTGTATGGTTAATTAAATGCTCTGGGAACAGATCTCAAATGATGAGGCAGGTGGAAGGTAAGTTATGCTACCACTTTGTTACTATTAGTAGTGTTTATTAGTGAACTAGTGTTTATTAGAGCATGTAGCTCTTCTGCACAGAAGTGGACCAGGTTGGTAGGGTAGAGATCTGGATCAGGTTTAGACCTCCAGGCTTCCTAAGACCTTTGTGCTAGTGCATTTTGCATTATTGGTAACACCGGAGATATCTGTCTCTAGGCAGGTCGACGGAGAGGGGAAGGTGGTGTCAATGAAACCATTTATATTGGGGCTGAGCCATTAAGACCCATCCCCACTCAGTAACCTCCTGCAGGGAACAATAAGCCAAGAGGAGCTGGACTTCTCCTCCTAAGTCAAAGGAAAGTTCAGTTTCACACAGAGCATTTCCCTAGGGTCACCCTAAGAAAGAACAAAGTTAGGCAAACAGGTATTAGAAGAAAGGAGATCATCCACCTCTTGTTCTGCACTTTGTACCAACCGGTGCAAAGACTACCGCCTGAAGGACTTGCATCAGTTAAAATAAACACAAAAGTCCTCCTGCTACTACAGACCTGCTTATAGACTTAAAAGAAAATTGTCCTTCCACAATTATGTGATTTATTTTGTGTTAATGCTCATTCAAGTCAATGTCTAGGAGGATTAGTGGGAACGTTATGGACCCGGTTGTGGCTCTATTTAATAAAACTGTGGCAATGTAAATCAAATGCACTTGCATCTATTACTACCCAATGTCTCTCCTTCAAAAGCAATCAGACGATTAGTATATCAAATCTGTTTCATGCAGCCTGTTATACAGATGAGACCGGTTACATTTGCAAATCCATTTATCATAGTTTTTTCGAAAAATAAGCTGCTAAATGTGTTTTGAATCAGGCTGGCAACAAGTATTCAGAAATGACCATCTGAGTGTTTTGTGCTGTGGTCTTTGAGTTGGGTGAGTGCTTAGGGGGTACGAGGGAAATCCTCTATCCAGACCCTTGTGGTCCGCAGTACACATTAACCCTCTCCCTTACACTGCTGGTTGAACATCTCAATCCAGTGTCCAAGAGCTGGACAGGTTGTACACTACTTGTGTTGTACCTGATGTGTAGGTAAAAGAGGGCTTCAGCCTGTAGGGCTGTGTAGTGGAGCAGCTGCCCCAGTCCGGGAGAGTGTGGGCTGTGGCAGGCCAGGGTGCCTGCACAGACAGGGAGCCATCAACGAAGGGCTTATTGTGAGCCAATCAGGGCCCAGTTTGGAGACAGCCAATCAGGGCCAGGCTCAGACATATATAAAGGCTGCCCAGAGCAGGAGCAGTCAGTCTGTCCCAGGCCTTTGATGGGGGGAAGGTCAGTCTTTAAAGGTGAGATATCAGCACTATGGACAGCGCAGCGCAGGCTAGGCTTGGGGAGGCTAGGGAGCTCTAGCCTGGAGGCTCCCAGGCTGCTGGCCCTGAAGGGAAGGGCCTAGCAGGTGCAAGGGGCCATAGGGGAAGCAGCCCAGGGAAACAGACAGAGGAGGGGAGAGAAGGAGGACAGCGAGGCTGCTGCCAGAGGGTCCCTGGGCTGGGACCCAGAGTAGAGGACAAGCCTGGGCCCCTCCCCCCTTCATCCCTTGCAGTACACCCAGCCATTGGCTGTAGGGAGTGGCCATTATACTACGCCAGATCCCTGACAAGATGGATTGGACTCAGAGCGTGATTGGACATGGTGGCTGGGGTGTACGACTGCTGATCACTGACCCCCAGAAGGGCAGTGACCTTGAAGAGGACAGCACTGAGCAGGGAGCAACGCAGGTCTGGAGATGCCAATGGAGGGTGGAAAGATGGATGGGACACCACCAGGAGGGGGCACTCTGCTGGACTGAGCTAATTCCCAGAGTCACCAGCAGGAGGTGCCAGGTGGTGAGTTCCCAACCTGTTACAGGCTGCCATTCTGACACTTTCCTGCAACATTATACCAACAGGGGAGTAGTCACATTGGATTTCCACCTGTAGCAGCTTGGTTTAGTTCTTCCAGCTCTAGGCACAGAAGCAGTCTCTCATATGACCCCTTATTTGTGCTGCAATAGCATCTAAAGGTTCTAGCCTCGTTGTGCTAGGGAAATCTACATACAAATCTACAAAAAGAAAATGGTCCTTTCCCCAGAAAGCTTACATTCTAGATGAGACACAACAGGCATGGAGAGTACAGGGTCCCTGACACAAATCATGGTGTTAGCTGCTGTGAGGAACCAGAATCTGGGATAGAACTTGTACCCTGGTGCAGTTACTGGCCACAGTGGATTTCATGCCACATTTGCAGCTGTCTAACAATATACAGTAATACTTTGTTCACCTCCACCGTCTTCTAGCTAAGGATCTCAACACATTTTAAAGACATTAAAGTACTGAGCCTCACAACATCTATGTAAGGCCAGTAAATGTTGTTCCCATTATGCAAGGGAGGAAACTGAGGCACACAGGGGCAAAGCCCCAGGTCCTCAAAGGCATTTAGTTGCCTAACTCCCATTGAATGTACATTTTGGAGGCTCTAGGCTAAAGAGACTTGCCCCGAGGTTATACATGACATCTTTGGCAAAGCCAAGAATAGAGCTGACTCCAACCTCTTGCCTCAATCACAAGATAATCCTGTGTCAAAAGCTCGCACTGCTCAGTATCCTCTTTTGTAGTCTGCATTCATTCATCTTCAATTGAGTTTATTTGGTTTGAAAGTTTTTTCCTTTGCCACATAGAACGGGTAGAGCTAGCAGTCTTTCAACACATATTCTGTTTCCTCCTTGATTAAATGGCTGCTCTGTCTGACATATGTAAAAATTTCTTCTCCTCTTCCATTATATTCCTATTTCACAGCAGTGACTGATGATGTGAGATTACCTGCTGCTAAATTTCTTTGGCAGAGAATTGCAGTGTAATAATTTCTTGAGACGAAGGCTATAGGGAGAGAAGATTTTGATATTCTTCTTGGGGAGACAAATTTGGAGTGCTCTTTTCCCCACTCTCCTATCCTTTGTGGGTTTTTTTAAGGATCCACACCAGTTATACTGAAGGTTCTAAAATATTTCATTCTATGGACCACTAAGTGAGAGACGCTCCTCTGGAGTACCTCCTTCCCTGCATCAGTCCAGTCCCTGACTGTTTTACACCTAAAATATTGTCTCCCCTCCTTTGGCCCGTGTGGTGATCCAATATTCAGGGCCTTGCCAGGTTGCTTCTGTTAGGAAGAGAAATTAATCGAGATTTCACTGGTGCAATCCTGTTTATTTACAGAGAATGTACTCAAAGTCCTGTTTCCCTGAGCATGGAAGAAACAAGTGCCAGTTTCCTTCTTTAGAAAGGCTGCCTTTGCAGTGAGTTCGGTGTCCAAAAGAAGCTCTGTTTTTCTGCTTCCTCTCAGGACTATACTCATGACGACTGCTTTTCTGACTTTCTGCTTTTCATGAAACACATACTGCTGCAACCTTAAGAGAAGTTATACAAAGAGACAGATTTTGAAATGAAAATAGCAGGATTGAAATCAAAGTCTATGTTGTGGTTGACAAAATCCAGGAAGCATGATTTTGCTGGATTGGACACGTCCAGTGGATGAATGAAGGGGAGACAGTAAAGAGAGTAGTAGGAAAGAGACCCAAGGAAAGCTGAGAAAGTGATAAAGGGATTGCATCAAAGAAGTAGGGAAGCAAGTGGACCTAGTGCCGCCTTAGACAAACAAAGATGATGGATGCTTGCATGATGACTTGACCCCAATTGTTGGGAAGAAGTTGATGAATGTGGATGACCCAGAAGTTCTGAATGTTTGAACATTGGTTTGTGTTTGTTTTTTTTTGTTTTTGTATTACTGCATAAACCAATGAAATCCCTGGAATTAGTCCAATAAAAGATATTACCTCACCACCTTGTCTCTCTAAAAAACCCAGAGAAAGACACTATTCTTTATGAAGAATGTGATGGTTTTAGCTAAAGGCATTAATGAAATAGATCAAGTCAAATTGAGAAGGCTTGTAAAAACAACAAATCACTTTAAAGTATCCAAACCAATATTTCAAAGTTCACGTTCTAACTTCAGATTTGATGGAAAATCTTCTGTCATGACATCATGGGATATACCAAGTGTAAAAGAATTTGTGTTGTGGTTAAACCATCTTAAATACAGGAAAGTGACTGATCTCTCCATCCTAACATCATTTGCATTGGGGAAACATCTTCATGTTGACAGAAGATGCGTATGGCACTGTAGCGGTGTGGGGGTTGTCCCTCCCCCTCTGGGTTGGAGGGAGGTCACACCACCTCACTACACTGTTGGGGCCTCCGTCTACTATCGGAGAATTAGCATTGGGCATTAGCATCCCAACCGGTCTAATGGGCTAACCCATAGCCAACCGCCTATAGCCCTCAGGCCCTTCAAACAGAGGCTGTGCACAGCTTAGTCTATGGTCTCTGGGCCCTTGTGGCAGGGCTCAGAGCCCACACAGGTCCCAAGTAGCTCCAGACCCTTCAGCCAGGGGCAGAGCAAACAAAGTAGTCCATTGGCCCTGCCCTCTGGAGGCAGAGAAAAAGCAAACCCCTCAGTCAGTTAGTTCTAGGTTCTAGTTGCAGGGCCAGAGCAAACCCAGGAGTCAATCAGGCCTGGTCTCTTGGTGCAGAAACAGAACAAACTCCAGTAGCAATTAGCCCTGGTCTCTTAATGTAGAGGCAGGGCAAAGCCAGTAGGCAATTAGCCCTGATCTCTTAAAGCAGAGACAGAGCAAACTCCAGTAGTTAACGAGCAGTGGTTTCTAGCTGCAGAAGCAGAGCAAACCCCAGGGGTCAGGCGTTCTAGCTCCAAGGGATGACCAACAAGCACAGGCCACTTGACCTGGTGAGGGGAAGCTGCCACTCCTGGGGTGGGGTGGCAGATGCAGTCCAGGCCCACCAGACCCCAACCCAAGGCCCTAACAGTGATGGAGTGGTTCGCCACTGGGTCAGTGGGGATCCAGCCACAACATGTTGACTGTGCCTCAGGCAGAAATACAGCCAAACTGAGGTTGGCTACCCCTGGGCTACTTCCTTCCCTCCCCTCAGGGTGTACCTGCATCAGCATGGCATCCTCTGCCTCTTTGGGGTAGGTGGCCAGCGGCTGTCCCAGCAGCTCTGTGGCAGAAGCAGGTTCCCCAGTGGGCAGGGCATTGTTGGGCTCAGCACCAGGGTCAGCCGCCAGGAGCGAGCAGAGTCCATTTGCCTCCTTCGGTGACACTGTTCCAACTGAGCAGGAGGCCCCATCCTTTATACTTCCTGTCCCAGTGACATACTTACAGTGGGAGGAGCAAGGCAGGCTTGGCTCCACCCACTTGGGCACAATGGGTAGTTTGAGGATTTATGCAGATTTATGGGGATTTATGCAGATGCCAAGTCCTTTCATTACTTTATGTGCAAATTTCTCCATGGCAGAAAGAAACCAAATGGAAATGGCTTCAGCGTAGCAGGTGGAAAAGTACTACTGACATACCCCTCCTCTGCAAATACATACCACTGGATTGACAAGCCCCTAAACACAAGTCCTCACATATTCATTTAAGTTTATGGGAGATTCAGAGCCAAGGACCAAAGCTCTCTGTTCTCTGAAATGGGACAGTGCCCCAACACACTCTGAATGGCAGTTCAGTGTGACATGGCTGAGCATGGTGCAGAAACAGAGTGAACGTGGTGCTTTCACTTTTGTATTTGCATCGTTTTCACTGAGGCTGAAAGTGCAGAATCTTCAAACTATTTCCGAAAACATTCTAAAGCTTTTCCAATTTCTTCCTGTCACTTTAACACTTCAAACTCAGCAGCAGATATGCAAAGAGAAGGTGTATTTTTAACAATCTTTTAGTGTAGGGAATGGGCAGAGGCACTGGTAGGGTGCTCAGCACAGAGGACTAGGGAATCCTATGCTACTACTTCTGTTAGCATACCAAGTGGCCTGTATCCTCTGTCCTGCAGTAGTCGTGAGGCCTTATTAATCATCAGCCAGGAGATCTGAGTTTATAATTCCTCCTGTTGGCAGAAGTTGTTCTAAATGCAGCTTCCACCAGTTATTTCCCTGCTGGGCTATCGATCTTAGGGAGGATTATGGATGTGTGGGGTGTAGGATATCTCCAGTGACAGCAGTGTTATTACTCACAGTTGAGAAGACCATTGACAGCCCCTTTGGCTGCTGTTGCTGTTTGATCATCTGGGGCGAGGGTTGGATTCAATGAAAGTCAAGATGTGATGTTTCTGTTTGTAACTGATAGTGGCAGGAGATGGTATTTGCCCTGGAGAGTGACTGCAGGGAGAGGTGATCATCTAGAGCTGGATGGGAATTTTTCTATGAAGTGGCTGTCGTTCATCAGAAAATGCCAATTCATCGAAAACCATTTTTTCCCAGAAATGTATTGGTTTTGACATTTCTTGGAAGATTTCTCCTTCTGAGAGAGTAAGAAGGAGAGACACACCCCAGAATCTGCAGTAGCTCAGTGGCTAGGGCACTCATTTGGATGCAGAATTAAACCAAATATCAAAAACTCAGTTTTTCACAAGTCAGCCCTGATGTGTGATCTCCTGCTTTTTTTGAAAATTCAGAAAAAGTTACCCCTCTGTTCACCAGCTCTCACACTACTCTGCGGGAATTCAAACAATATCTTCTACCAAACGTTGGAAGAAGGTAGCCTGGACAGTAGGCAGGAACTCAGGGGTTAATAATACATGGATCACAGCCTAAAGGTGCTTACATATGACATTTCTAAAACAGGCAAGTGGTGTCTGAGTATTTCTGTAGTGTGACAATGGAAAATGTTGCAGCACTGTTGGGTTGTTGTTTAGGTAGTGTTGTTGCAGCTGTTGGTCCCAGGATATTAGAAAGAAAAAGTGGATGAGGTAATATTGTTTACTGGACCAATGTCAACAGAAGTAACAATATTAGCTCACCCACCTTATCTCTCTAAAGTGTTAGGCTGAAAGATTTTGACCAAATTTAACAATCTGATTAGAAATGTGTTATGTATTTTAAATATTTTAATCCCTCTCTTCTGAAAAAGGAGGTTCAGCGCTCCTCACAAATGAGTCTTTAGCCTCTTTTCTACCAGAAGTTGGAAAAAAAATCAGTGACTATGGATAAACTGTCCCTCTTTGTTTCTCTCTCTCACAAACACACACCCTCTGCCTCTCAATATACAACCATTAGGTTGTGTTCTACAGTGGTTTGTGTGCCGCTGCTGCAGAGTAGGCCCAATTCTCATGCCTCAGGATGTGACTAACACCCATCATCCTCAATGGTAGTTACTCCTATCCCGCACCAGGAGAATGTGAGGATGTCCGTTCTGCTATTCACAATACTGCTTGTCACAGTCGTAGAAGAAATATGTTGTCTTCTGTGCCATGGACCTGACCCAAAGCCCACTGAAGTGAATGAGTCTTTTCATTGACTTCAATGGGCTCTGGATCAGGTTGTGAATGAAGGGAAAAAATAAGTTTTTGGCAAATGCCAGAAGAGTAAAAAAACACCAATGAAGGAAGCAATGCTATGTTCAGGCTTCTTACATGGCTTTACAGACACTAGAACAACTCTATTAGATGGTGAATTACAAACAAATTAGAAAGGTTCTTACAGGAGACTTTACTTGTTACTGTCTAAGTTATTTTATCTAAGTTACTTATTACAGCATATTGCTATCTGCTCATTATTGGACTTCCCTAACATCACTGTTTCTAGGTTTTCAAAAACAGAAGGTGCAAGCCAGGAAAGCCTGAGCCAGGCCCTTGTTAGCCTAGCTCCAATTAAGGGGAATTAATGGGCACTGCCTGGGTGTGGCCTGCCTAAGGGCTTGAGGAGAAACACCTGCAGGCTTTATTGGCAAAGGGGCTATATAAAGCTGTCAGGAAAGAAGCCAAGGGAAGGGGAAAAGAGGAAAGGGAGGAGCCTGCAGCTGTAACTCCCTGCTGGCTGAGGAAGCTGTCCCCCGCAGGGTGCTGGGTTGAACAGACTGTAGCTAGACGGTGGTGGGACTGTAGCTAGATGGTGAATAAAAGGGCACTGGTACTTGCACTCTATGTGCTCTCCAGCTGATTTGTGGCATGAGCAGCGCAAGGCTCTGTTACAGTGCAATCTTGAAGAGCTACTTTTATACAGGGCTCCTGCCAGAGTTACTAGAGATTATGTTGATTTGACAGGACATTTCCACTATCCTATACTATTAAAACTCTGTCAACTGCAGAGTCTCTACTACAGCACATGCATTGTTAGCTCTATATCTAGAATACCAGTTGCCACTTCGGTTAGCATTAAGACTTTTGGCCAGTTTCTCTCCTACACCAAGTTTAGTCTGAGTGGGGGAGGCATTTGGAAGCTGGCTATGGCTCTCTGCTGGTTATTTTTTACCCAGCGTTGGTTTCAGGTTAGACCAGTCTGAGCCTGAGGGTCCATGTGCCTGCTGGGGGTTGCTAAAACACATCAGTCTGGTCGTTTCCCCCATCCTTTGCACTTCTGACATGCCAGAGCTGTGGGAAGGGTGGTAGAGAAGCTGGCTATGCTGGCTTTATGCCTCATGGGGACTCCCCGTACTAGGGGTTTACCTTAGGTCTCCACTCCCTTCATGCTGCCTGAGTGGTGCAAAGGGAGCAGACCAAGGAGCCTGCCCTGCTGTCTCGAGGCTGTTTTCATAACTAATTATAACCTTTCTTCTCACTGTTCAGAACAATCCCTCAGAAGCCTGAACCTGATGTTTGTTGTCTGATTGAAATCTTGTTTGTCTTCTATCATATAGGCACACTAGTTTGATATTGTAGGGTGACTGGATTGTGCACAATGGGTTTGGTTTGCCTAAGAGTGGATGAAAACTGCAGAGTGAGTTTCATTGCTGCAGATCAGTAACATAACTTCTTGGGAGCAGGGTTTTTGTTTCTCTAACAGAGGCTGACACTGTCCCCCTCTCATGACCTCTTGGTAAACCAGATTCTCTTTTTTGAAAAAAATGTGGAATCCCAACTCTGAACTCCCTGAAAGGTCAGATTCAGATCCTGACGCAAACATCACCACTTGAGCCTATCTTTAGTTGTATCCTGAAAAATGCCCTAAAATTTCAAAAACATATGCCTTGCACCAAATTCACATCCCCATCTTCGTGTCCCACCCTGACACGAAGTGGCGGGATCTCCTACTACCTCTGGGGAGTGAGGAACTCCAGTGGACCAGCCTATACTCCACCCTGATCCCAAGACCCACTGGGGATGTCAGTTGGCGACTCCTTCACGAAGCTGTGAGCACAGGCGTGCTCTTGGTGTGGTTCACCCCGTCCCAGACACTTGCCTTTTTTGCAGCATGAGGGAGACCCTGGCACACATATATCTGGAGTGCACCAGGTTGCAGCCACTGTACTGGCTCCTCTTAGATATCCTCTTGCGTTTTTGGCTGCTCCTATCCATGACCCCACAAAGTCATGGGACCTCCTTGTCTAGCACTGGTCAAAATGGCCATTTACAAGACCAGAGAGAGGAGGCTGGCTGACGGGTTTCCTGTGACTGTGGGACCTATTTCAGATCCTCCGTCTGCGCACACATCTGAGCAGAATTCCTCTGGGCGGTGTCTGCTGGCTCCTTTGACACCTTCGAGGAGCAGTGGGTGCTGTCCAGGGTTCTCTGCTTGGTATCCCCACCAGGTTCCCTTCATTTAGCTCTGTGACCTCACTCCTGTCCCTGTTATATCTTTAGTTGTCCCCTGTAATTAATTGAGATCCTGGATCTTGTGGAGCCTCTCCTTAGGCTGTGGCAGATCCTTTAACACTTCCCGGATCCCAACAGGACCAAATTCAGACCCGAAGTCAGTGGAAATACTCCCCATAAATCACTGCATTTAGTGGATTTAGAATGTGTCCCCGGCACTCTCACTGAGTGGGAACTCTGACCATGTTATTACCCAAGTGCTATTTCCAAGTAAATTATTATTTCTAGAAAGCCAACACTCTGTGAGGTGCTTTACAGACATGGCCCTGCAGTCCAAAGATAACATACACCTTTATTGCAGGGAAGAATGGGCTTTATAGGCCTTTTTGAAAGATGTGCATTTTGAGGAGGTTTAGCAGCCTGTGTTGTAAAAGGTGTTCCAGCAATAGATGAGAATAGAAAAGGTGTACATAGAGGGCAGTTGGACATGGCATGTCTATTGCAAACCTAGTGGGAAATGGCATACTCCAGGACTCACTGAAAGTAGCTTGTGGTAGATGGATATGATGACCAAACATTTCAAATGGAGTATTCAGAAGACTGGCTATTTACTCATAGCCAGTCTAAACAATACATACCGTGAGTCTGCAAAATCGGTCTGGAAGTTTCACAAGAACAGGCTTTCTGCCAAGTTTACACATACATCCTACTGCCAGTGGGGCCTGAAATACTCAGAAGGAATTCTCATGGTATTTTGGCCCATCAACTCCTGTATGGGACCAGACAGAGTGGTAGGTGAAAATGAAGGACAGAAAATAGGAAAAATAATTTTCTAAAAACTTTGCAGGGGTTCATGCAGTTTGGGGGCTGATGTTTAGTCTATCTCAGCCATACAAATAACCGAAAAAAATATCCTAATTAGAGTGCTGTGTAGTACTTGCCATATAAGAAAAGGTAGTTAGGCATATTCTTTTAATAAGTCTATGCAAGTCACTGTGGCATGTGAGTCACTTCCAGCCCTTGGAGATGTCTGAAAGATCCCTTTGCCAGGAAGTCTATAACTCAGAAAAGAACAGAAATTATTATAGGTGAACTTCAAGCATGCTAGAGTCAAATAAAATGGAGCTGATTAGATCTGGCTAAATGACTTGCAGCTGGTGGTTCATTATTTTCTTTGTAAGAGTCTTCATCAATGGGAAGCTATAGTGAATGCGGCTTTATTATGTGGTGTCCCATGTGGCTTCCTTTGGGCATTATTGCCTTAATTTTAATGTTTTTGAACAATAAAGAATGATTTTCACTAAGATTTTGGGACGGTCACTATATTTGGACTCTTCCGCTGAGTGCCCCTCATACGCTATGACCTGACCTTTAGCAAGCAGCCAGCAGCCAGAGCCTGTAAGTTTGCTTCGGTTTGCTGAATCTGTGATTTTTACAGCCTTGGCTAAGACACATTTTCTAAAAATAACAGTTAGATCAGTTCTGTAGCAGATCGGCCCTTGCCTTTCTAGTGCCTATCTTCCTAGCTGACTTGGCCACAAAAAGTAGTTCCAAGGCCACACAGTTAACTACAGACTGCAGAGTTGGAGATCAGGGGTGAAATGCCAGTAATAATTTGGTGATGAAGAATGAAAGACCTGTACATTGCCTGAAATTTAATCTATATAATTATAGACACACTTTTCTAAAGGGCTATTCTGAGCTTCAGGCCACAGGACAGGACAATGCCTGTGTTGGAGAGGTCTGGCTGGCAGATGATCAAGGGAATCCTGCTGCTGTGGATAAGAGCAGGCACCTTGATATTCCTTTCCTAATGAAAGAATGGGATTGACTTTTCCCGGAGAATGGACTTTTGTATAGAATCACTAACCATCCCAGGCAACACACAAAAAACAACTGATTTTACATCAACAGTTTCATAAAGCTGTACTGCAATCTTTACATGATGCCCATGGGATCTTGGGTTTGATAAGACCCATGGGCTTCTATGAGACCGATTTCACTGGTCATGGATGAAGACTGATGTTGAGCAGTATTGTATGATGTTTTCACAGTGTATGCAACAGAAGACTCTACCCATGAGAGCTGCTCCACTGTTTCATCTTCACAGTGAAGGCCCTATGAATTTGGTCTGTATGGATTTTCTCACAACTGAACCCGATAGCAGAAATACTTGTAATGTGCTAGTCAGAACTGATCATTTCACAAGGTATACACAGGCCTTTCCCACTAAAGATCAAAAAGCTTCTACTGTTGCTAAAACTCTTTGGGAGAACTATTTTGTGTATTATGGGCTGCCCAAGTGGATGCACTCCAATCAAGGACGGGACTTTGAGAGTCAATTAATTCAGGAACTTCTGACTCTGCTAGGTATAAAAAAAATCTAAAACAACATCTTATCATCCACAGCGAGACTCACAGCCTGAACGATTTAATAGGTCCCTGCTTAATATGTTGGGAAACTTGAATACCAAATTGAAATCTAGATGTAGCCAGCACGTTAGTCATCTTGAGCATTCTTACAGCTGTACCCAAAATGAGACCACTGGGTATTCTCCATATTTCCTAATGTTTGTATGTGAAGCATGATTACTGGCAGACCTCTGTTTTGGGGTCTCAGTGGATGGGTCTTCCCACCAGTCTTATCTCCAGTATGTAGCTAATTAAAAAAAAAAGACTTGTGAGCTGCTTATCAACTTGCTCAGGCAGCATCTGATGAGATGAACCAGGGCAATAAAGGCCGTTATGACCAAAAAGTGTGATACCGCGATCTGCAACCCAGTGATCATGTTCCCTGGAAAACATAAACTTGCAAACCATTGGAATTTGCAGCTCTACATTGTGGAGAAGCAAATGCCCAGGTTACCTGTACATCCACTAAAGCCAGAAAAGAATGGCAGCCCATTCAAGACTTTACATCGAAACCACTTACTTCCACTGAGGCAACACATCAGAATGGAGCTCCATCAGATATCGAGACTATCACTTTACCCAGATCATCTAATCAGAGGAGAGCTTTGATGTCTGAGAGTTCTTCTTGCAACTCCATAGGTGGTGCTAATCCTGTGCCAGTCCCTGCTACCATGATGGACATAACTGGTCCCCCATCAGAGACTGATTCTGAGGTTTACCCTGACTATATATCTATGTATCATTAACCCTCAGATATGTCTCCTGGGTCTGTTGTACTGTCACTTGAGCCAGACCAACCTGAAAGCACAACTAGAACACTCCTTTTAAACCCTTGTAATGTGCTAGTCAGAACTGATCATTCCTTCCTGTGGGAGAAGTCCTTAGGGAGGGCGAAGATGTATGCAACAATCCCCCTGGGTCTTCAAGTGTAGGGAACAAGGTTGCTACAGATGTTACTCCTTCTACAATGGATAATTCTGTGTTGGATGTCGAATCTGACAGAACTTTATTAATACCTCCTGTAGAGGAGGAAGAAGGGATGGTACAGCCCTTAAGGAGGTCCCAGCGAGAAGTCAGGCCCTCTCAGCAGTTAACATAGGATGTGGTTAGAGTGAGCTGTGAGGTGTCCATCCCCATAGCACATAGTGGGATGGATATGCTGAAAGATTTTAAAACACATGTGGAGTCCAAACGAGAATATCCTCTAAGGATGAGCTCTGGTGTTTTTCATAGTGGTGGTCACCTCAGGTTAGATGCCTAAATTGTGCCTATTCTAGTGGACCTATACTTTACCCTTCATTGAATGTTACTCTACCTAGCCGTAGGTATTAAGAACGTATGTATTATATTGTAAATAAATCTGTTTTTCTTTGTTCTGGTTCCTTAATGGGGACATTAAGGATTTTTCTGCTGGGGGGAGAATGTAAGCACTCTGTACTAGAGAGGCCTCTGAACTTTACTGGCAGTGTTCCAGGGAAAAAGCCTGTGTGCTGCAATCGAGCCTTAGTGACTACAACTCCCTTGATGTCTGGGGGAAAGAGTGAGAGACTTCCTCTTCCAGTCCGTGCAAGGAGAGCAGGAGTGAACTCCATTTTGGAAAGAGGAGTGAGATTGCTGCTGTGGAGCTCTGGCCATACCATAGGCTGCTGCTAGGAAGCCAGGAGCTGCTGCTGAGAGCCAGCTGGGGCTTTGATCGGCAGGGAGTCTGAGGCTGTTGGTGGCTTCCATGGAGCCAGGGCAGAGACTGTTGGTGTGTCTAGAGCTGACTGAGGTGGGCCTGCAGTGAAGGACTGTGAGTAACCCCCACTCTTGTTTGGGAAAGTACTTGCAAGGGAAGGGGCACAGCAGAGAGACTGAGTCTGAGGAGAGGCAGAGTGATCTTCCCATCGAACCAGGACCCAGAGCTGCTGACCTTTAGTGGGGCCAGCTCCAATCATCAGAGGGGTTGTGCAGCTTGTTGCCTGGGATGGACTGATACATGGAACCAACAGAGCGCTGTCTCCAGGTGCAGATCTCCAAGCGTGCCCAGGCAAACGTCTGGGACTCTGAAATCCAGAAGAGTGTACGCTCTGGGCTGGGGTAAATGCCAGTCAGATAAGTTTCATTTATACTGTATACTATATTTGTTAATTGATTTTATTCAACTACCCCCTGTGGATTTAAATTAGTAGTGACATTTAATCTTAGTCTGTTATACCCTGTTTCTTTACATTAAGTAAAGGTCTGTTAATTCTAATTTAAGTATATTGGATGTATATTATATATATTTGGTATTTTTGAGTTACACCCAGGCCACAGAATATTAATTATTTTAATTAATTTATTAGAATAGGTTTATTCTTGGAGGTTCCCAAGGCATGCCATTGAATGTGTACAGAGCCGAGCCAGGTGGAGGCACTGCCAATTTTAACTTCTTTTAGGAGTAAAGGGACTGCAACAGAGGGATGGATAGAGGATCCCCACCTATCCAACATCACCACTGGGATACTCAAGATCTCCTTTAATAT
The DNA here is from genome assembly GCF_003597395.2 of Chelonoidis abingdonii. Lineage (NCBI taxonomy): Eukaryota > Metazoa > Chordata > Testudines > Testudinidae > Chelonoidis > Chelonoidis abingdonii. The sequence goes on from NC_133776.1 coordinate 82,409,765, forward strand.
CAACAACATCAGGCACCCAGGCATGCAGGTGAGTGTTGCCTGCTCCCTAGTCACCCAGGGAGGAAAAGAAGGGTTACAGTTAATAGGTACATTTCACAATATTAATGACTGGTGTGCACTGACTTTCATTTGATACCTCATGCAACATTCTTTAAAGATAAATACTATGACAGCAATGACTTAGGTGTGGTGAGTTTTTCAGGCTTGATAGGAGTTACTGATAGAGCGGTGAAACCTTTGCTGGTAGGCATTAGGGGGTTCCTAGCATCAGAGATGTGAAGTTAACGTAAAAACAAATGTATTCAACCCCTTGAATGAGATGTTACCTGCTAAGAGTATGTGTGCATTGCATGCGTGCGTTAGCCAGAGATATGATGTGAAATATATTCCTTCCTATAATGCAGGGATCAGTAACTTTTGGCACGCAGCCTGCCATGATAAGCCCCTTGGAGGGTTGGACTGGTTTGTTTACCTGCTGCGTCTGCAGGTTCGGCCGATCGCAGCTCCCACTGGCTGCAGTTCGCTGTCCCAGGCCAGTGGGAGCTGCGGGAAGGGTGGCCAGCAAATCCCTTGGCCCACCCCACTTCCCGCAGCCCCCATTGGCCTGGAGCGGTGAACCGTGGCCAGTGGGAGTTGCAATCAGCCGAACCTGTGAATGCTGCAGGTAAACAAATCGGCCCGGCCGGCCAGGGGGCTTACCCCGGCGAGCTGCGTGCCAAAGGTTGCCGATCCCTGCTATAATGTATTTCTGTAATATCTAAGAGATCAAAACTAAGTCTGTAGGTAAGAAAATACGTACCATAATGATGAGCACTGTGCACGCGCTGTTGCCCTGCTCTGCTTATTCGATATACTATGTGAACATGTATAGTAAGCAAATCAGTGGGATTGGAATATCCTTTAGCCAGTGCAGATGAAGCTTTGTTTTATGGCTTTTATTTGTTTGTTTTGTTTTCACTCAAATATCTCCTTTCTTGGGGGTAATTTTTTTTTACATGGCATTTGCAGAACATTTCAGTGTTTGGATTTTTTGACTTTTCACTGAGCTTCATATTGTTAGCAAACAAGTGTGTCTCCAGTTTAGTTAACCTGTCCTTAAACAAGAGGCATTATGTCTGAAAAGGAAGAACTAAAAATAAATTGAGGCAGTTGGAACTTTTTGGATCTGCACATTTCCAAGCTAAGGGCTGGCCCCTACAAATTTTAATTTACAGTAACTCCTCACTTAAAGTCATCCTGGTTAACGTTGTTACGTTGCTGATCAATAAAGGAACATGCTTCTTTAAAGTTGTACAATGCTCCCTTCTAATGTCATTTGGCAGCCAGCTGCCTTGTCTACTGCTTGGAGGAAGACCAGTCCCTCACAACTAGCTGGTGGGGGCTTGGAACCAGAGTGGACCGGCAGCCCCCCATCAGCTTGCCCATCAGCTCCCTGCTCCCTTAAGTTTCCTGTGCAGCAGCTGGCTGCAGTTCAGCTGTCCCTCCCACCACTGCCATGTGCTGCTCCTGCCCTCTGCCTTGGAGCTGCTCCCCGAGACTTCTGCTTGCTGTGCGGGGGGTGGGAAGGAAAAGGGGAGCTAATGTCAGGCTGTCTCCCTCCCCCCTGCTTCTGCACCGTGCTTACCCCATCTTCCATACAGCAGGGCTCAGGATAGAGGGAGCTTGCAGCAGCTGTGGTCTCAGCAAGCTGATCTACTTAACAAGGCAGTGTACTTAAAGGGGAAATGCACATCTCTCTCTCTCACACCCTTCATTCCTGCTGCCTTGTAGAGTGAGAGTTCACCCTTGAGGGCTCAGCCAATTGCTAGTTCATCATTTAGCAGTAAGGGAAATATCCTACCCTCTGAGTCCTCCACTTCAACCAAGCTTCACAGTCATCATCACTGTGTATCCGTATTGTTTGTTTAAAAATTATACTGTGTGTGTATATGTATAATAGTCTTTTGTCTGGTGAAAAAAATTTCCCTGGAACTTAACCCCCTCATTTATATTAAATATTATGGGGAAATTGGATTCGTGTAACATCATTTTGCTTAAAGTCACATTTTTCCAGAACATAACTACAATGTTAAATGAGGAGTTACTGTACTTCATGGGTCCCAGTGACTTGAATGCAACAAGGTGTGGTAATCAACTTTGCTCTCCTGATTCACCGCAGCTCACACTTACCCCACTGAGGTGGATATCATGTAGGAATCATTGCTGGCAGATTTACAGAAGTCTGGTGAAACAATTGTGCTGGATGTGCGAACTGACATAATTAACTACATCAAAATCTTCCCAGTGTAAAAAGATGAGGCTTTTTCATATTTTTAAAAGAACCCAGCACTGAGATGAAAATGTTTCAGTAAACTAGTGTCCAGAACAATGTCGTTCTCCAGTTTTTAACACCACACAACTTGGATGTGTTAATGTTTCAACCCCCTAGTTAAAAGGCACATGCCATTTACACAGCAATGCAAATCCAGCCAGTAAAACTGTGTAAACATCAGGTTTACGCTACCACTTATATATAACAAATTAAAGTGAAAGAGTAAATTGAGTAAATTGTTTACATCCCCTGTGCAAACTGATTTGTCCTCTGTTTACATACATCTGCTTGTCAGAGAGTTTACTCATTAAGAGAGCTGGCACACAAAAAGTCCATATAAATCACTATTTTCCACACCTTTCATCTAGCTGAATACAAGGTTTTAGTGTCTCATACTTAATCTTTGTAAAAAGATTTGATTTCTTGAATTACCTTCAATTCTATGGTCACATCTTCCTGTATAATATTCTGTGTGCAAATGTGGGATGGAAAAGGCACTGAGTAGTTAAGGCAGAGTACCGTCATTAATAATACAAGAGGAATAGAAAGTTTATTAAAGGAATTTGTAATAAAAATGACAATGGGCTTTTGATATCTTAAGAAACATGACATCAATACTCCCTTTTATCTGGTATATGTTTGGTCCTTCCCCATAGCCACAATTGCCTTCCTAACCTGCAATGGATCAGAAGATGCATGAATGACACAACCTAGTTGTTCCTGGGTTTCCTGGTTTCTTTATTAATGACCAATGAATTACCAGGTTACATAGTCTCAGTCTGTTTCAATAGCAAAGTACTTTTATTTCCACTTTAAAAAACTCTCTGAAATTCTTCACCCAATTTAACAGTGGGCGCAGATGCTCAGCTAGGATAAACTGGCTGTGATAAATTGAATTCAGTGGAACAATGCTGAGTTACACCAGCTGAGGATCTGGCTCAATATATATTACAGTTATGCCTTTGGTTAATAAAGTGAAATGTAATTATTCATTTCATATTTCAGATAGAAATATAACTCAGTAGTCTATATGAATCTAATTCTCCTCTCATGCCAATGTAATCTGAGAGGAAGTGTTGAAATCAACAGTTCCATCAGTGTAAAACTGATGTGAGAGAACTGCTGATTTATTGTAAGGAAGTGAAAAGTGATAACACTCATTTATGGGGTAATTTTTCAAAGCTACAAATGATGTGCTCACATGATGCCCATTGATATTTACCATTATTGAGCCAAATTCAGCCCTAGCATAAGTAGGCATAGCGCCCACTGACTTCAGTAGAAATTGCAGCTCTATACACCAGGATGAATTTCATCTATCACTTTTCTAGATCTCTGTATCTCTCTTTGAAGATGCTCTCCTGAGTGTTCTGAAACACCATATATATTGATTATATTTTCAGACACTCCCCTAAATGAAAAAACACTATAAAAAGTCACAATCGCAATAGTATCACCAGTGTAAGCTGCAGTGTTTGGGGCCACTGCTGTAGCATAAGTTAGTGGGGAGGTTTTATATAAGCGTGAGTTCATATCTGAGTTTGTGAATGACTTCAACACCATTTAATTCCACCATTTCTGTTTGTCAGCAGGTATGAAAAACCTACACATTTATCTCTTAATTCAAAAAATGATTTTTTTTTTTTAAAATGCGGTTACCATCTAGCTTCTTGCAAAGCATCATGCTTTGTTCAGCAACTGTCAAAGTGCTAGCAGTTGTCATGTTTCCTGTGCTGGAAGAGTCACTAATTGTGGAAAGTGACATTTGAATGACAGACAGTGAAAGGCCCATCTCTGAAGCTTAATAGCCAAGCTATGAATAGTTCAGATACACCTTTATAAAAATCAAAAGATTAAAGCTATACCTATAAATAATTTTAATCTGATTTAGGAAAACCTCCAATTAGTGACAATAATAAACCACCGTTTTGGTTTCCTTAGCAAATTGATAGTGGTAAAAAGTGCTAGACTGATATAGCCCTGGAGGCTGTAAAGTCTGATATTTATCCAAAGAGCAGGTACAAACTGGATAACAGAAATGTAAATTCCTCCATATTCTTCACAGACACCTTGGTAAAAGCACTTCAACCATAATCTAGAAGGGCGAGATAGGGAGTTTAGACTCCATAGCCCTTTCAGTTCTTGGGCTCTCCGTTGAATCTGCCAAGATTGCCAATTGCAGTGGTAGACTCTGTGTTGTGGACACCTGTCCATAGGAGCTTTACTGAGATCACCAGCTCATTTCACATAGGCCAGTGAAAAGCTGTTGAAAGGCAATGACTTTGGCTCACTACTAACCTGTGTTAGAGTCAAATAGGCGATTTAGTGGTTGTAGGCATGAAAGACCTCATAAAATGAAATATGCTATGAACTTTTGAACAAAAATTAATATTTTTTGTGTGTGGAGAACAGAAAAACCTGACAGAGTAGAAAAACTGAAAAATCCTCTTAAACAATTTCCTTTTACAAAGTCCTGTACTCGACTGAGACCCAGAAGTGTGTTTTATCTTGAGAGCACATATTAAACTGTGTGCGACTATAGTTAGGAGTCAGTTTCATCAGTTCCTTAATTCTTGTAAATTACCTCACCAGAGACACTTTTGCTTGATCAGAGATTGCAAGGTAAATTTTCATTTGTATTTCGTTGCAGCTACTAATAATCTTTATGACCAAAGGAACTGTATTTGTTTTATTCTCGGTGTTTTTTGCATACACCTAGTTTGTGTTCTCATCTGATCATTTTAAATGATATTGAGAAGCACTATTGTCTGTGGTGAAGGAATAAACACTACACTGAGCAGTTCAGAATAATCAGTTGTCTTGATTTAAGATTACTTTGAGTGACAAACATAATATACTGGATGTGCCTACCATTCAAATAGTAGGCAAAGTCCCTGGGACACAAATCCAAAAGTGGTTGTAAAAGTTACGAATCAGTCTTGAATAAATTAATAAATCAAAAGTATTAAATGAATTTAGTTTGTTCATTTTCTCCATAAAATAAACTGTCACCCCAAAGTATATATAGTAGCAATTAGGTCGTCTTTCTCCTAAGTTTAAAGGCTCTATATCCCATTACCCAGTCTGTGGAGTTGCTCCTGATTGTGATTGTAACTTAATACAAATAAATTTAATATCCAATTTTCTAGATTGAGGACCCAGGGAGCTCCATTAACTGTCAGTTCAGTGGCTTAGCTCCCTGTCACAATTGGCTGGACACTGGATATGTCTGTCTTTGCAGAGTTTCTTTGGGAAAATGCTCTTGCTTTCTGAGAGCAGCTGCCCCTTTTATAATGACAATTCTCAGCCCAGGCATGCCTGAAAGGAGGAGAGAGAGACTGCAGTGCGTGGCTCTGGGCTGCATTCTTTCGCTGGCACACACACAACAGGGACTTGAGCTCAGAGCGGAAGCTCTCATTGAGCCAGCAGTAAATGAAGGGGTTGTAGCAGGTGCTGCTCATGGCAAACCAATGGAAAGCAAAGTACAGAGCATTGTTGCTGTGGATGGCCCTGCTGGAGATGAGCACCAGGTAGCAGTTCAGTGGGAACCAGCAGACAGCAAAAACCACCACCACCACCATTAACATCTTCAGTGTCATCTTCTTCTTCCGCTGATGGGCAAAGTATTGCTCCATGGTGACGTCTCCAATGGCATTCCTCAGCCAGAGCTTCTTGGCTACCATTGTGTATGTGATGGAGATCACAAGCAAAGGCAGGACGTACAAGAGTACAAAAGTAGTTAAGTCCAGGTACTTCCAGAAGAGATCAGCAGGAGGAGGGAAGATGGGGAGACAGACCATTCGTATAGTTCTGTTCCTGGAGCACAAGAGGAGAAAACCTGTCAATTCCACAATCATAAGCATATAGTATAAAGGGGTTATGCCCCTTATAAAATACCTATAAGATAGCTCGGCACATATGGTAAACAGATAAAGCAATTCATTCAGACACATGGATTAGTGCTTCTTTAAGTAAAGAACTTAAACTCAAATTGGGCCCAAAATGTAGATTTTTACTTACTTTTTTAAAAAAAAACTTTTATTAAAGCTTCATGGAAAAACAAAAACCCTATTACAATTTACATCTGTCAATTCTAATGGAAATAGTTAAAATGAACCTCCCTCAGCAGTGTCTGCTGCACTGAGAAAATGAAGATGGAACTGACTAATAAAGATAAAAGCAGCAAAGAGTCCTGTGGCACCTTATAGACTAACAGACATATTGAAGCATGAGCTTTCGTGGGTGAATACCCACTTTGTCGGATGCATGTATTCACCCACAAAAGCTCATGCTCCAATACGTCTGTTAGTCTATAAGGTGCCACAGGACTCTTTGCTGCTTTTGCAGATCCAGACTAACACAGGTACCTGATAAAAGATAAAAGTGACTCCCTTTGATTTTCATTGAACATTAGAGAGAAACTCAAAGTGGAAACATGCTGATTGAGCTTAACGTTTTTCCAGTTGTCAATTTTCAGCTAATTTTTACTAACAGAAAAAAATAAACGTGTGTTTATAATTTATGGCTGTTAAATTGAGGCAGCTCCTTAAAAACAAATCCTTGTTTATACACTTACCCAATATCAAATCTTGCTAGATTCTGGTAGATGGCATGGGGCAGAGAGAAGCAGCTGGCCATAACCCAGATTATAATGATGCAAATTCCTCCTTTAGCAGTTGACATCCGGGGTTTCAAAGGGTGCATTATAACCTAAGGAGGACAAATAGTTCAGAGCATGTTAAATCTTCTCATAGCAGGCTTTAAAAAGACTCTATCTGAACCCTTCTGAACTGATAACAGGACTAACTGTTCAAAAACACAGATTAATTCTGGAATGTGATGTACTGCATCAGCAACCGGACAGTTCCCTCCCACCCCCATTGCTGAATTTAGAAGCAGCTAGCAAACATGTTCACAAAGACAACAGACAAAGTCAGCACCAATTACTATGGGAACAGATCAGGCTTTAGCTGTAAGTGATGGTAATGTAACTTGGTCATGTAACTATGATGCCCACATTGGCATTCAGTTGATGTGAAAGAGATTTTTGCAGATTTGATGACTGTGGGGACCAGTTTTAGTGTCTGGCCCACTGAAGCCTACCTCATTTACATTAGAGCTGGGTTTGGCCCCAGACTGTGTTGGCAATGGTGTGGCTCAAATCAGTGTGTGTGTGTGTGTGTGTGTGTGTGTGTGTGTGTGTGTGTGTGTGTGTGTGTGTGTGTGTGTGTGTGTGTGTGTGTGTGTGTGAGAGAGAGAGAGAGAGAGAGAGAGAGAGGGAGGGAGAGAGAGAGAGAGCGAGCTGCTTTATTTTCCACCCTTCTGCNGAGAGAGAGAGAGAGAGAGAGAGAGAGGGAGGGAGAGAGAGAGAGAGCGAGCTGCTTTATTTTCCACCCTTCTGCCCATTGCTTTTGCTTCTGAAGGAAGCTCACAAGAATTGTGGTCTAAAAATCACCGACTGCTACTCTTTCAAATGCTATTATAGCTTTGCATTGTGTAGAGACCTGGAAAGCAAAACTGACACAAGCCTTCCACCGCTGAGGTGGCCTGATCTTGTGGACTGAGCGCAGGGTTGTAAATAATCCCAGCTCTGACACTGATTCCATCTGGGCCCTAGAACAAGTCGCTTCACTTCTTTGGGCCTTATTTTTCCCCATCTGTGAAGCAGGGATGATGATATCTGCTTCACAGGACTTTGGAGAAGGATATTTAGGGTGTACAGTGCCTGGAAATGTAAAGTTCTATATAAATACAAATTACTGGAACAGCTTGCAACGTGGAGAAACACACTGGGTGCCACCCACAGACAACTCCAGAGACCAGCATTGATGACCTTTGAGCAACACAATGCATAGATTATTATGTTGACTACTGACAATGAAAAACGCCTATTTAAATCATCCCAATCGTCTCTTTGCTAATGAAGGTTTCTTCCCTGTACTATTTTCTTGAGTGCTTTTTCCAATTATCAAAGTCCCAAGTGCTAATAGGGCTCCCATCACTTCTTTTGAGCATCTGCTTCACACTGTGATACATCCCAGGATTAGAAAATAAATTCATTTCAGGAAATGCTTTTCCTTGCTCAGTTGCATCCCCTTACTCCTAGATATGTCTCACTGGACTTTTGTTAAAACAATTTCACTCCTGAGCTATTTAAATCCTGCCAATATTAGAGGAAGTTATCATGTTCTCCCTTAGTTAAAATAATATTTATGAATTGTTAGCAAAGCTCAGCAGTCAGACTAACGCTCTGGTTCTTATTTCCCCAACCATTTGCAATCTTTGATCATGCAATATGTAAAATATGGTATTTCTAAACACCTTTCTTGTGAAATGCAATGCTTTGCTCTTGAGTGTTATAGTGCTGGAACTTCTGGTGACCAAATAGGGAAATTTATTCAACATTAGCAGTTTAAAAAAAAACAAAAACAAAAAAAACACACACGTTTTCCAGCAATTGCTTTCATTTTCTCACAGCAGCTGGCATACACAACTGACAATCTGAGCACTTAGTGGGGTTCGTCATTCTTTTGGAACTTCGTCTAACTGTAACATTTGTCGAGAGAAATTTCTTGTCAGTAATAGCTGTTAATATCAATTCCAACTGTGCTAGAAACAATGGCAACCCACACCTGAGTGCACTCTTATGCAATTTTATATCCTAGTGCATAATTGTTAGAGTCAGAAACAATAATCTGGATCCAATCAAATGCTAAATTATATTATCATCCGTGGAAAGGAGTAGGTATGAACTCATGTTATCTGATACAACAAAACTGTAGAGGTTTTTTTCCTTTCACTATTTGCAGGGAACAACTTTGTAGGGGAAAAAATGGGTCCAACTTCAGCTGAATATACAGGAAAATTTTATGCATCTGATAAAGTGGGTTGTAGCCCACGAAAGCTTATGCTCAAATAAATGTTAGTTTCTAAGGTGCCACAAGTACTCCTGTTCTTTTTTTTCTTCGTACAGGAAAATGGTACAGTCCTGCATGTTGCCAACTCCACGCACCCAAAAATCATGAGTTGGGCCACAAAACGTCATGAGTGGCTTAAAGACCATGCAATTTTTTAATTATTTGTATTTGCTTTCTGGGTTTTCATTCTTCAGGTCACCCTTGGGTCATGTTTTCAAGCTTTTCTCCACAACCTTAATGCCTAGAACTTTTTCTTTTGTTTTAAGATAAAAGCTGAGATGCTCATGAAATCACAGGGCACAAGGTGCTGGGCTTTAACAGGTTGAATACTGATTGTTTTCTCTAAAGTATCCCTACATTTGCTAGAGTTTAAATTCAGGGTTATGTGATGCATACCTGGTGTCGATCCAGTGCAATGGCTGCAAGGGTAAGCACAGAAACATGGACAGAACAGTACTGGACAAACCGGCTTATGTGACACATCAGCTTTCCGAAGATCCAGGTACTGCTTACGAATCGCACCTGAAGAACAAACAACATTTGAACACACAGGCCATGCCAAATGTAGATTAAAACAATAGGCATCATCGGTAAAATCAGATGGTGGATGCAAAACGAGGATACTAAAACTTGCCGTCCAGGGTTATTGTGAGAATTAAATAGTTAATATATTTATAAAGTGATGTTGATGTACCATACCCATTTTTGCAGAAAGGTAAACTGAGGGCACAACGGGATAAGAAGGAGAGTGCAGAAATAGCAAACAAACAAATCTGTCACGGCCCGGTGGGGGGCCTGCTGTTGATACATGTGTGAAGTCACTGGAGTTATACTATTGTAATCAAGAAGAGAACTGGGCCCTGTGAGTTGAGAAACCAGATAACACTATAACACTGATTGCCTTCCTCATGGATTTTAACATTGCACTTCTTATTGTGGATTATTTTATGCAGCATGTGGATGCTATGTCTAATCACACTGACATCAGTGGGATGTGGATGTTTTGAAAATGATCTCCTCGGGGCATCACAAACTGTCATGGAAAGTAGTGCATGAAGCCTCCTATTATTCCCAATGAGGTTTTGTTTGTTAGTGTTTGAGCAACAACTGTGACATTCACACTATAACAATCCTATGCTGCTTCAAGCCTGGTGCAAAGTCAATGTAAGAATTTTTTTTTGTGGGGAGGGTAATTGTAATTATTACTTGTTTCCAGCAATGCCCCAAATGTGCTAGGTGCTGTATAAACATGAAAGAAGGCACCGTTCTTCCCCTACAGAGTTTACATTTTCATCCTAGTTGTCCTACTTTTTTTTAAAAGTTCAGACTGAACACTGGGGAAGTTTTTTTGATGGTGAGATTACAAGACTGGAAAATCTCTCAGGGGAAAGGGGGAAGTTATTATCTGGGATATTTAAAGAAGACTAGACAAAGCCTTCCAGAATATACAGAAGGGAAAATTATGCATTACCATGCAGTGGACTAGATGGGACTTTAATTCTTCCATCTCATTCTATTCTTTTCTTTCCAGGTCTCATTATGAAGACAAAGGCAATCTAATCCCAGAGCTAATAAATCCAATCACCCAAACCCAGGAGTTCAGGGGTCATATTCCCCCAGCATGGGAAGCCTACACAGAGTGTGTGATGTGGCCCCAACTCAGCACACACACAGCCATTCCCTTTGAAATCAACCTGTTTCTTAGGGACCTTAACAGGGACAGACACTGCTTATTCAGTTTCCACAGAAAACTGGGTGTACTTCACAGTGCAAAGCCTTCCCCTCTTCTTCATCCTCAGACGAAGAATAGGAGTAAGACACCTGTGTCTCCCCCTGAATCCTGCAAGAAAGTCAGGTTCACACTCCACAGCTTTAGCCACTCCGCTTGGGGTGCATGGACTGCCAAGCCCTGCTTTCTCCAACAGGAAAAAGGGAGAGAGAGACTGTGTAGCAGGACTGAGGTGGACAGATTCCTGCGTGGCCCAGGGAGAGGGAGGAGGTGGAGGAGCTAAGCATGGTCCCTACTTGAGCAGGCAACGCAGGGATATTTATTTTTATTCCTTGGGAATGCAGAAGATGAGGTAGAGCGGAAAGAAAAAGAAGTGGTCTCTGTTCAGGCATTGATCGCATACCCCCCATTCCCGCCACAGACACACAATCACAAACACAATGAATCCACACACCCCTCCCAGAGCTCTGACACACAATCTCTCTCTCTCTCTCTCTCACACACACACACACACGCATTTTGCAAACCTGACAGTAAAGGATGCGGGGCAGGACTAGGACTCGCTTTCCAAGTTAACTCTCGGAAGTTACCGTCCGACCCCCTCGCTATAAAGCTCTGTGGCTCTCTCCCGTCGCAGCGCTGCTGCCTGCTCGGGCCGGCCCATAGCACGCGGAGCGGGCAGCGTGTTCCCGGGAAGGTGCCGGCGGGGCGGCAGGGGGCAGCGGCCAAGGCAGAGCGTTGCTCCCCCAGGCAGTGAGACCGGCGGAGCTGGTGCGGGCGCCGCGCCGCTTACCAGGGTGAACGGCGTGTTCAGGAGGGTGATCATGATGTCCGCCATGGCCAGGTTGACGATGAAGAGGCTGGTGGCCGAATGCATCCTCTTGTTCTTGATCACCACGTGGCAGACCAGGATATTGCCGAAAAGCGAGATGCCGATGATCACCGAATAGGCCACGATGAGCAGCGCCTTCACCGTCCGGCTCTGGGACTCCCCTTCGTACCGGGTGCCCCTGTCAAAGTCCCCCAGGTCGTCCAGGTTCAAGTCGCCGTGGAAGAAGGAGGATCGGTTGGGGAAGCCGTAGAGGGCAGAGAGGAAGTCGGAGCCATTGCGGGTCTGTGCCCGGCGGTAGGGTTTGGAGATGTACTGCAAGGGGAACCACACGTGGCTGCTCATGGCTTCGAAGCAGCGGCGAAGTTCCCGGGGAGTGGAGCGATCCTCCTCCGCTAGGCAGTGCCGCTCGGAGGTGGGAGCCAGGGGGAGAGCCCGGCTTGCATGCTCGGGCTCGTTTAACCGCGGCAAGCCAGGCCAACTCTCAGTCACTTCGGCTCCGGGCTTCTGCCTCCAGCTTGGCTGCTTCGCGCCTTTTCTGCTGCTTCCCCACAAACCGCCCCGCCAGCTTGCTCCCTTGCCTTTTCGCCTCGTCCTTTAGCCTGTCACATTTCAGTCTCCCGAAGTGCTTTTTGGGTGCAATGTCTGCCCTGGAGAAAGACCCCATCCCACCCCCCGGACCTCGTCCGATCCCAGGGACCAGTACAGCCCTTCCCGCTGCTCTCAGTCCTTCCCAGCATCGCTCCGCTCCGCGCTGGAGGCGGCGGGCATTGACTGGGGCTGATCGGTCCCCGCTTTTCCTGTTATATGCAGCAGGCTGGACGACACGCTGCAAGTGCCAGAGCCAATGGGGTCTGTCTCTCTCTCTCCCGACTTGCCACTGAGGCGGGTTTTACAGCCCCAGAGACGGCCGTGGGGGAGCGCGACAACTGTAGAGTTGCAAAGTGGCTGCAGCGGGTGTTTTTAATTCCCCCCGCCCCGCCCAACAGACACAGCCCGCCCTCGCTATGCACCGCTGCGGGAGGGGAAGCTGCTCGCCGGGCTAAACCCAGTCCTTTCGCAGACCCAGAGAAGCGCTCTGGCTCCGGGCAGCCTCCAGGTTAATCCCTGGGCCCCCTCGGGACTGCCCCTGTGCCTGCGGGGCACGGAGTAAGAACCTGAACGGGGCCGCCCGAAGATAAGGGAAAACTCCTGATTTGTCTTTATTGTCTCCCGGGAAAGAAACAAAATCGACGCCCTCTTCACCCCCGCCGCCAAAACTGCGGTGGGGCTAAGGTAGGGTGACCAGAGGTCCCAATTTTATAGGGACAATCCTGATATTTGAGGCTTTTTCTTATATAGTCACTTATTACCCCCCACCCCCTGTCCTGATTTTTCACACTTGCTGTCTGGTCACCCTAGGCAAAGTGCACATGTCAAGAGGGCTCTAGCCATAGAGACTATTCTGGCTGTGGAGTTGGTCCTGTAGGCATGTCAGTTTAGGTTTGTAACCTCTCAGTTCCTCCTCTTCTCTTTCCCAGCCTACCCCCTCAAGCACACAGGTTAGGCAGGCAGGTGCAGTTTCATTTCCCCAGGGACCTACCCTGTGCTGCTGTCTCTCTCTGGATACTGCTTCTCAAAAGCCCCTGCCCCAAATGGCAAGGGGGGTATGGTTGTATTTTTTATTATATTCTCATTAATATTTATGGTAGAGCCTAGAGGCCCCAGCCAAGAGTCAGGCCCCTCTGCTAGAGACCCTACACACAGTAATTAAGGAGAAAAGCCCCCACCCCCAAAGAGTTTACAGTCCAGGCCTATGATGAGAGATACAGCAAACAAGCAGGGGAGAGGATGAGGTAGCAGTAAATCCGTCAGGTTGAGTAAAACAGACAGTAGTCACAGCACGCCCCCTGCCTAGCTGTCCTGGAGTGCTTTGTAGGCATCCCAGCAAAGAGGAGTTTTGAAGGATCTGAACGAGGGTAGGGGACAGATTTCATGAGATGCTTCTCTGAAGCATTAAAGAGCAGCATGAAAGTGATTGTGAGGAAAAAGGACTAATAGGTGATGAAGGCTGGCTGGCATGGTTGGCAGAGTGGAGGTGGAAGCTGACACGTATTAGAGTTTATAGGTAAGATGAAGCTGAACTGTGAAGATTATTAAAGCATCATAGCTTGTTTCTGATGTGGTGGAGAAAGGGATCCAGGGTGAGGCATGCAAAGGTGCGGTGAGTGATGTAGTCAGAGTGATGAACCAAGATGATCTTAACAGCAACATTTTAAATGGACTTGAAGTGGACAAGCCTTGTATTTGTTAAGGCCAGAAGAGGTGGCATTTATCGAAACACAAGATGGTTTTAGTTTTAGTTATGTGGACTGAGAGCCAAGACAGAATACTAGAGAGGTTGTATAGGAAGAAGTGGCAAGATTTAGACATGGTCTGGATGTTTGAGTCTAGAGAGACAGCCGTGTCATAAACAGATAGCTAAGGGTTAATGTTTCTTTCACGTGTAAAGGGTTAACAAAGGGAACCAAACACCTGACCAGAGGACCAATCAGGAAACCAGATTTTTCAAAGCTCAGGGAGGGAATGTTTGGGTCTGTGTCTTTTGTCTGTCTCTCGCTATGAGAGGGGATCTGTTCTATTTCAAGCTTCCTAATCTACAGTTTCCACGTTGAGTAAGTAACAAGGTAGAAAAAACAATTAGGTTTTTATTGTTTATTGGTATTACATGTGTGGTTGTGCAAGTGTTTAAATTGATAATGCTATTCGTAATAAGGTCTGTTTACTTCATATTTTTCTTTAAGCAATTGACCCTGTATATTGTCATCCTTGATACAGAGAACATTTTTATGTCTTTTTCTTTCTTTTGTTTTTTATATAAAGCTTTATTTAAAACCTGTTTGAGTTTTTCTCTGGTTAAGGCTAAGGAACGAAGGGAGGGGAAATCTCTTTGTGTTAGATTGACTAGGTTTGAATCTGCATAGCCTCTGGGTGAGGGGGAGAGACACTTAATCTCTCTTGGTTTGTGTTTCAAGGAATTAAAGCAGGAAAATCTCCTAGTATACTCAGGGCGGGAAAATCTGAGGGAGGTAAAGAGGGGGAAGGGAAGTGGTTATTTCCCTTTGTTGTAGACTCAGGGCATCTGAGTCTTGGGGTCCCCCAGAGAAGGTTTTGGGAGACCAGAGGGAGCCAAGCCCTGGAATCCTTGGCTGGTGGCAGCGATATCAGATCTAAACTGGTAATTAAGCTTAGAGGAGTTTATGCTAGTACCTCATATTTGAACACTAAGGTTCAGATTGAGGAATTATACTATGACAAGCCGACTCAAAGATAACACCTAGATTATGGATGGAATAACAAGGAAAATGGTGATGTTGGCCACAGTGACTGAGCAAGGCGGGATTGATTTGAGGGGAAAGATTACGAGTTCACTATTGTCCATGAAGACCCAGGAGTGCCGCCAGCTTTTTTGCCGCCCTAGGCAGTGGAAGGTCCCACCCCCAAAATGCCAGCCCCGACAGAGGCGGCGGAAGGTCCAGCCACCGCAGTCACCGCCCTGCAGATGTTAGTGCCCTAGATGACCGCCTAAGTTGCCTAATGGGTTGCGCTGGCCCTGTGAAGACCTTAAGATGACGGCAGGACATTCATGAGGAGATGTTCAAAAGGCAGGGCAAGATTTTAGTTTGGACAGACGGAAGAAGGTCTGGAGAAGAGAGGCAAATCTGGAAGTAATAAGCATAAAGATGATAGTCAAAGGGGTGTTTTTGAATAAGCTCCTCCAATGATAGTCTGTAAAGGGAAGAAGGAGCCAGGCCAAGACTGAATGCTTGTGGCCCTCTTTGGAAGGCGGGAGAGGGGATGAGGACGACCCACCAAATGAAACACTAAAAGAGCAATTAGAGAAAGGGAGGAGCATCTGGAAAGACAGCATTACAAACACCAAGAAGATCGTATTTCAAGAAGAGATTTTCATTGGTGGTGAAAGAGAAGAGGTGGTGTCACGTGAGGAATTCAGTGAGGAGGGAGAAAGCAGGTTCAGGGAGGGGAAGACAAGGAGATAGAACTTTATCTGTACAAAGTTCTGAATTGCACAGCCCACTTCCTTGCTATCACAGAAGCTCTTCAGTTTTGATCCCTTGACTGGAAAGTTCTTCTGTGTTAACAGGGACCTGTTATGTGGAGAGGAGGAGTAGACCAACTAAAAAAGATCCTGATTCTTATTTGCCAGACAGTGATTCTACAAAGGGCCAGAGTACAGAGCTATATACAATTTGGAACTGAACAATACTGTTAATATTTTTGTTTCCCTTTGAGACTGGAAGGTTTCTCCGTGTCAGCCAACATGAGTGGGGGTATGAGAGCTTGCCCGCACAACTACCCCGCAGGAGCAGAAACCTAACATCTTCCCTCTGCCTGAGGACCAAGAGGGGAAGAGACACTGGTCCCTGCCAGAGCTGCAGCAGCAGTGTGGAGCTTAGGAAAGGCGGAAGAAGGCTGACCTTGAGATTCCCACTATTCCTGGAGTAGCAGAAGTAGCAATGGGCTAAACTGAACCTCCTCTTTCTCCCACTCCTGTACTAGGCTAGGCTCCAGCCAATCCATAAGCCAGGAGCTGGTCATATGACTTCCAGACCAGTTATATAAGCCCCAGAGGTGGAACAAACAGCAGCTCAGTCTGCTCAATGTCACTCCAAGGCTTGAAACTCTGTCCTGCCTGATGGTGGCAACAGGCTCCCAAGGCCTTAGCCTGCTCCAGCCCTATTCTTATAGCTACCCTACTCCTAGTCCTGCTCCAGCCTTGCTCCACCCACGCCCTGGACTCCTAATTCCAGCTCTGACTGCTAGGCCTGACCATCTCCATCCCAGTTTCTGACACTAGTCCTTGGACTCAGCAAGCAGCAGATGAGAGAGAGAGGACTTTAATATCCCTCAGCCCCAGGCACTCTAGTTTCCACTTGGTGATATTGGAACACACTGTAGGAGCGACGGAAGAATGAGGACAGGAGGCTCTGGGGTAGGGACAGGTGGCATGATAGACATGTTGTATTCTGACTCACTGGCTAGAAAGAGTTAAACAGCTTGCAGGCTGAATGACCCAAAGCCCACCTTTAAAGACATGTTAGAAAGGCATGCAAATGATAATTGTGGCCAGTCATGCTAAATGGGCTAGAACTTTGAAATTCAAACCTATATTGTTAGAAGTAATACTAATTGTGTGTACCTTAGATACTACATAAAAAGACAGTTCCTGTCTGTCACTATAACTATTGATTCAGAGATCAAAAGGGAATATTAACATTTGAATAAATCTTGGGTAAAATAATGTCATTATCTATATGTCTCTTTGAAGTTTGTAATAGACTGCCTAATGGATAAATTGCCCAATGTTAATTTGTATAACTAATTACTGGTAATGTTTAGAAAGCAAAAGGTTACATCAAAAGCCTATTGTTTAACCAGGACTGTGTGGTCAAGTGGATGCTAGAACACTGTATAAAAAGATGGTTGGGTCCTGTTTCTGACATCTCCCATCTGCTTAGGCTTCATCAGGGGAAGTCTGAGTCACAAGAGTGAGGTCCCAGTTATGCTGGTATGCACTGAATATGAGATAGTCCAATGAACTGTTTCTGAAAGAACTCTTTGCAACTACAAAGCTCACCATCTCTGCTATGAATCTGAACCTCAGTGACTTGAACTTGTCTGTATATATATATTGACCTTTTAACCATACTTGCTCTCTCTCTTTTGTTTTTTAATACATTTTAGTTTAGTTAATAAGAATTGGCTGTAGTGTGTATTTGAGTAAGATCTGAAACATTAATTAACCTGGGAGGTAATGTGTCTGATCCTTTGGGATTGGTAGATGAAATAAGATTTACGGAAATTTTCATCATATTTGACGTGGGTACCTAGCTGTAGGGGCTGAGGCTGGATCACTTTAAGGGAACTGTGTTGTTTGGACTTCTGAGTAACCAGTAAGGTAATAAAGAAGCTGTTTTATGCTGGCTTGGTAAATCTAAGTATCGGAATGTCCACCAGCTTTATGAGGATTGTCTGCCCCATTCTTTGCAGTTCACCCTAATTGAGTGACTACAGCTGGTCCCCACTAGGACCTCACAAGTCTTATGGGGAGAAAGTAGTCGTGTGTGAGAATGAATAAAACAAAAATGAAAATCTGTGAAAATGGAGCCGAGGTGCTAAAGCAACAGTGCATGGCTGAGGCACAAACTCTGTGTTAACAGGGAGACATCTTTTGAAAAAGCAGTGGATGGAATATTTAGGACTCGATTCCCTTTTCATTCACACCTGTCTGCGTCACACTGATATAATTCCATTGATCTCCTGATTTACACTGGGATAAAACCACTCTCTTGGATTGATATTACATAGTGCTGAATCAGAGCACACTAGAAACCTGAACAACCATGTGACTTCTCCTTTCCTCCCTCGATCCCCATTTCCCTCCCTTTGTTTGCTGCCAGCCAC
The DNA here is from genome assembly GCF_003597395.2 of Chelonoidis abingdonii. Taxonomy (NCBI): domain Eukaryota; kingdom Metazoa; phylum Chordata; order Testudines; family Testudinidae; genus Chelonoidis; species Chelonoidis abingdonii. The sequence goes on from NC_133776.1 coordinate 82,428,016, forward strand.
GGCTGCTTCATGACTATCTAACTTGTAAGGTCTTCTGAGGGGGCTGGCACAATGGGATCCCTGATCTTGAGTCATGCCCCAAGCAATAATACTTCAAAGGACACCAATCAAATCAAAACAACCCGACAAAGGTCTGGAAAAAGAATGTCATTGCTTCAGATCAATGATAAGCTTGAATGGATGCGCTGCTGAAAGGTGCTCGGATACTACAATGATGAGCAGGGCAAAAAACTATGAGAAAGAAATTCCCTGCAAAGGAATTGTTTCCGTCCTCAAAGGAAGTTTAGTGCTAGGCAGTTTAAGTGGGTAATTGTCATCTCTTCTATCATTCTACCTACCTACCTAAAGTATTTCTAAAATACCAACATTATCACTTAGGAATCTAAAACCTGGAGAAAATTACAAAGCAGAAGAATCCAGAACAAAAGTTGTTTTCTCTCTCCTTTCTCCTGTGTTAGAGGGGTGTGTGAAGTTAGATAACAAAGGAATTATTTTCCACTGGAATTACTGTTGTCCCTGTGCCATTATTTATATGTGACACCTGCCAGGAGTACCATCACTTAAATATGATCCATTTGTTCTAGGTACTCACTATAAAAATGATTTTAGAGATCAGAATCTAATCCATGGAAGAACAGCCATTTCTCCACCATCCACCAAAATCAAGAGTGAAAAGGATGTGGATTACTGAGGTAGGTGGATTACTTTTGACTGAGTCAAAAGACAAATTATTCTAATCTATTTCCATGCACATTTCATTCACTGAAAGGTACAGTAACAAAAAGGCTCTGGACAAACTGAGTGGCAGACTGAGCCTCACACTGTATATAAAATCCTGAGAGTGCTTGAGTGAAATTGGGGATGGATCATACATCCACAGGGAGGTGGTTTTCCTGCTGACTAGAATAAAATTGTGTCTGTCTTGCTGGGATGCTTCATTCTGAAGTTTTTAGGTGCTGATGTGATCTGATAACACACAGACGCTATCTGTTGTCTAAATTAAATAAGCTTCCTCAGTAGCAGAAGTAACATTGTTATGAGGGGAGGAGAAACCTGTGTTTAAAGTTGGGGGGGGGGAGATCCTTACTGGTGTAAATCAGCATAACTCGATTGATATCAGTGGAGCTATGCCTGTTTATGTCTGCTGAGGAGCTGGCCCAGAATGTGAACCAGTAAAAGAGACTCGTTTTAACTGATATTTTTTTCTTATGTTTCTAATGGTCTCAATCCTGAGTTCACTGACTCTGGTGTAAGACAGGCATGAGTCCACGGAATCAATGGAAATATACCAATGTGAGATCACAATCAGGCCCGTGTTAGTAATGATCCCTCTGGGAGAGGGAGATGGTGGCAGCTTTTGTGTAGGTGTCTTCTTCAAGCAGAACTATTCATTCACTCAATGGTTTCTGATAGCTTGATGGCAGAGAGCTGTCCTCTGGCCATACTGGTTTCCCTGCCTCTTCTCCTCAATTCCCCAGAAACAACTGCAAAGTACCTATTGTTTCTTTGCATAAAGGTATGTAAACTTGAGCTACTCCTGATTACTGCAGCTGTGAAACACTAAATGACTGATCTTTTTAGGGTCTCCAAGAAGGGAAGAATAATTTAGAAAATAACAAGTTGCTGTATATGAGACTCCCATCCCCAGTGGGTATCATCTGATCTTAGAAGCCTTTTTACAGTGGAGTGGAAGGCTCTGAGGATTGGTTCAGCATGACATGGAGATCTTTATATCTGAGACATTCATTTCACATGTGATCCGGGGTCAGTAGTGGCCAAAAGTCTGCTACTTGGTGCCTTGTTTAGAAGCTAAAATCTAGGTGTCTTAAACTGTAAGGTCGTTGGGGCTTAGACCATCTTTTCCTTCTATGTCCGTACAACACATGGGGCCCTGATCCCTGATTTGGGCCCTCTAAGCACTTCCACACTATAAACAGAAAATTATAGTATTGGTAATAGTATTACAAACTACATCACAAACATAATTGGCTACCCTAGAGCCTGGCAGCCTCAGAACTCAGCCGCAGGCAAGGGCTTCCTGGCCAACTGGGATTCCAGTCTTATCACAATAAGACTCTCCAGGTCAGAGGTGAAGTGAATATTCCTGAAGTGCCATAGGGAACTTTGCACTGCCATTGCTCATACTGTGGAGCTGCTCTATGGAAAGATACTGGGCTTCAGTCTTTAGTTCCTTCAAGGAATTTTTGTCATATATGTGCATTTACCTATATTTTCTATCAATCATAGTTCATTATTGGGAAGATTTAGCAAAATGGCACTTAGGCATGCATGCACAACTGTCATAAACAAATAGTAGGAGTTAATAAAACAGAAGTACTTTATATCTCTTTTCACTGTAACGGGTTAACAAGTTCAGTAAGCCTGGCTGTCACCTGACCAGAGGACCAATCAGCAGACAGAATACTTTCAAATCTTAAGGGAGGGAAGTTTCTGTGTGTGCTGTTAGTTTTTGGTTGTTGTTCACTCTGGGGGCTCAGAGGGACCAGACATGCAACCAGGTTTTTGTCCAATGCTTCCCTGATATCAGTTTCTTATAGATCTCAATAGTGTATAGGTATGCAGTGCAGAGTATGGGACTTATCGTTTTGATATTCTTTATGCAATGTGCATTTGGAAGAGTTTCATAATTTGTATTTGCTGAATATTTTTTAATTTACTTAAATACTTAGGCTGGGAGGGGTATTCCCAGTAACCTATAGCAAAACCCTGCTACTTATTCCATTTTAAATTTTACAAGATAATTTTTACGTGTGTTTCTTCTCTTTATTAAAGTTGTCTTGTTTAAGAACCTGATTGTTTTTTATTCTGGTGATGAGGACCCAGTGGACTGGGGTCTGGATTTCACCCATGGATATTGTTGGGGAGAAAGGCTTTTTGTAGAAGGGGAGAGAAGAGGACCTGTAATTTCTCTCTGTATAAACAGGATTACTTTCTCTCTTTCACAGGAAGAGTTGAGTTGGAAAGAGAAGGCAGAGGGGTGCTAGCGTGAATTTCCTCTCTGTTTTTGTTATTTCAAGGAGTCTGAATTCACAGTGATTGCTTCCAGCTGGTATTCCCAGGGTGAGGTGTGAAGCTGGGAGATGCAATGTTTTTGTAAGTGTTGTCTCTTTCGTTGGTTAAGATCAGAGGTTCTGTGGTCTTGGTGGTTCTCTCCCGGGTCAAGGTATGGTCAGTTAGTTGTGGGTGGGTGACCTGAGTCGTTACCTAGGGCTTTGGAATTTTCCTGGGGTTTTTGGCAGCGCTACAGGTTCTAAGCTGGTAATCAAGCTTAGAGGAATTCATGCTGATACCCCATCCTTTGGACGCTAAGGTTCAGAGTGGGGAATTATACCATGACAACAACACAAACCATTTTGATAAGGGCTTTATAACAAAGATGTGTACGTTGCTCAGCATGCTGTGCAGTTCTGAATTACTCTATCAAAGGACAAAGCACATTAGCAGCAAACTGTTGTTCTGCAACAATCATCCAATGATAAAAATTCCAAATGGCTCACTAATGGTCTCTCAATTTACATCAAGTATCATAACTGAACAGTGGTGCTCCCTGTCCGCTATACACAGTGGCACAGAGCAAGTATAAGTACATTTGTTGGTACTGCACACAGGCATGAAAGTCTCCATATATATTGTTAAATATCACCAAGATTTACTTACCATAATAATTGCAATCTGAGGGAATGGGGGAAAGTTTTATTTCAATTGAAAATGTCAACATGTTTCATTTTGACATTTCTGATTTAAATTTTTTTTGGCACTTTTCGTTGCATGAAAATGTTCAATATTTTTGTCCTGTTTCTGGACAAAAACAAATGCCAAAATATTGGAATTTCCCAGGTGATGGATATTCCTCTTTTCGGGCAGCTTAGCTAAGGACTAGTGAAGGATGAATCCCAAAGAGTTCAGAGCAGCATTGCAAAAGTTCTGATACTTCTTGGGGTCAGCAGAGATGCCAAAGTAAAGAATAGGCCTTTGTTTTAAAATGACAAGATGCCATTTGTTTGAAGTTGGACAGAAAGTGCAGATCTGTTCTTATTTCATCTGCTAAGTTCTCATTTTCCATTGCAATGCACAGGGAAGTAGCCATATGATTCCCTTTTATATTAGTGGAGGTCACATGACAGTGTCTGTCACTAGCTTTGAAAATCTACCTTGGAATGTAAAAGGGTATGCTTTAAAATATAAACTCACCTTGTATTGGTCAGGTCAAAGTATTTGTTACAAATGTAGCTGTTTCTTGGCTAGCAAATTGTTTGTGATCTCAACTTGCTGTTCTTCAAATGTTTATGTTATTTGTAGATATTTACTAAAGCTCATTGAATGTTCTGACTTTTCCATTTTCAATGAATTTCTTTTTTGTCAAAAATGAAATTTTGGATGAACCCCTTGTCGTCAGATGTTTCGGCAGCACGTGTGTGTGTTCTTTGTGTGCTGTCCCATCGCTGCGCAGGTGGTTGGCATAGGAGACCTCAATCGAACTGCCCAGACTTGGTTTACTAGCGAAGGCGCCCAGCCTAGTTTATTGTCGACTCTACAAGGATACTAAGACATATATGCCTGTGACAATGGATGCAGCTCAGTCAGTGGCAGGGCTTTCCACTGCCCCTAGGCTGTACGAAGGGTTACGGCGAGGTATTCCAACATTTATAGACTGAGACAAACAATCTACGATAAACAGCTTACGCATCACCTTGCGCATTTCATGACATGCTTATTACCTCCCCGATACTTTCCTCCTGATGTTTCAGACAAAACATTCCTATTCACCCCGTCTTTGTACTTTCACTCCTGATGTTTCAGACAGAATATCACTATTCATCGCTTTGTCAAACCGTTTTATCGTGTGCTAAGCTGAGGTGTTCTTGTGCTGGCCTGCTGGAATGTATTCAGTATGTTTTAGCAATGCTAGCAATACTGGTGCCGAGTTCATGCACCGGACACTGGCTAGCAGGCAAGCATCTGCTTTTGACATGCTATGAGCAACAGTCAGGTCCTAACTTTCACTGACTTTGGTTCAAGCCTCAGACCTTGCACCAGGCCTGTGCTTCAGGCTCTTTCTTTCTACTCCATTCCCCAACGTTTTGTCTTTTCATAGGGAGGATGTTTACCTATCATCCCAGAAAATGCACAATGCATGAACTGAAGATGACCCAGTGGGCTAAACACTGTTATCTGGTCACCTTAGTTTACCATCCATACATTCATGCCCTATAGGCTGTACGTTCCCTCGTATGACGGACGGACAGATTTTATTTTCCAAAGCTTTGGGGGCACTCCCAAATAATTAACATATCTGGATAATATGGCTATGATATTTGTATTTGTAGTGTATATGGGTATATAGGGAATATATGTGTAGTATGTATGTGTATATATGACACCACCTCATATCCAAGCATAACAAACTGGTATTGTAGTCTGGGCCTTTTACTATGGCACTGCAGATAGCAACACGCTCCTATTAGGGCAGTTACAATTACCACCTGTATCATCATTTGCAATAGGCTGAGTCTTTTGAAATACTGGGATAGGTATTGTTACAATGCTATGTATATAAGAAGTAAAATAGAAATCTGGAGTAGTGACATTACAAATGAAGCATTTATATAGCATTTCTTGTAATTAGTTACAGTACTGTCCATCCATGTTATAGGTTACCCTTACTGCTGGCTGTCATACGCTGGGATAAGTTTCGCTAGGCAAGAAATAGCTTCTCTGTTCCAGTGGTTGCATTGCTTTGTGATACACCAGTAGCTGACATAGATCCAGATGTTTCTTATAGCTGCTGTCTGTCAGATAACCTACGGAATGGACAGTAACCAATTGATCAAAATTGCTGTGTCAGGATTTAGTATGGGCACCCAGACACTGAACAAGATTGTTTTGAATAACATGTACCTTAGTTAATATGCAGTGTCACTGACTCCAAATTGTGACTAGTACTAACTGGGAATTTGTTTACTCAATTTGAAGTTACTGTGTAACTTAATTTCTTTACCAATTTGTTTTTTCCTTGCCTTCATGTTGTTTGCTGCCATTCATTTATATTCAGTGTGTTGTAGCAAGGCTAGCAATACTGGTGCCGAGTTTGTGTATGGGACACTAGCTTGCAGGCAAGCATCTGCTTTTGACAGGGCCTGACTGTTGCTCATAGCATAACTTTTGCTGACTTTGGTACAGGCCTCAGACTTGGCACCAGGCCATGTGTCAGGCTCTTTCTTCCTACTATACCCTTCATCTCTTGCAAATTTCAAAATCAAACTCACTGGATTTTTATTTTTACCAATTTGGCTGTTTAGAGAGAACCAGATTGTTTGTCTTGCTTTGTGTAGCTGCAAGAGGCAGTGTGTGTGTGTGGGGAGGGAGGGGTACTTTATGTTCCTTCCACCAGCTGCTCAGGTCAGGGAGAGGAGAGCAGCTTTCATGGGGTTGTGGCATCCCTCCTGCCCTGCACAAGTGGGTGGGACTGGGTAGAATAGGGTGCCAAGTAGGCAGATCCTTGGCTCCACCCTCTACAATACTCCATCTAGTAGACTTATGCCAGTGCACTGGGGGAGTCCAGCGTACCAGATCTGTACCCATCTGGGCAGGTAGCTTCCCCCTTAAGAACAAGGAAGAATTCAGAGGGGTTGTGACTCAGAGGCTATGTTTACACTTGTGAGCTAGGAGTGTGCTTCCCAGCTTGTGTAGACATACTCACCCTAGCTTTTATCAAGCTAGCTCTCTAAAAGTAGTAATGTGGCCAGGATAGCATGGGTTGTGGCAACCAGTGGCACAGGCTAGCTGTGCTGGCTACATGTGCATGGGGTTCAGGTGCAATTGTACTCATCATCATAGCCCATGCTGCCACTGCCTGTGCTACCCTACAATGTTCAGCCCATTAGTTCGATTAGAACTAGTGTATGTTTCTGTGAGCTAGAAATCACAGCCCCAGCTCCGAGTGTAGAAATACCCTTAGTCACACTCTGCCTTCTGGCTACTTCAGGGCCAGCACAACATGCTGCACCTGGCTTAGTGCTTGTGGCAAAGCCACAGTTAAGCCCTAAATAATTTGGATGAGTAGTTTTCAGCCCATGGATTACACAGGAACTTGTTCACTTCATTCATCCACTATCTATGTTGTATGGCTGTTCATGTAAGTCATGTGTCATTTTTTCTGCTCCCTGACTGGATGTCTGAGCCATTTTAAACGAAAGACTAACGACAGGTAATTAATAAATAATGTACTTTCCAGTATGATTTTTATGATAATTAATCTTGCAAATTCATTCATTTTTTCATGAGTCAGTATTTCCCCCGAACCCAAGCACTTGTTCAAATAGTTGTAAATTACAAATCCTATGGCTCCATAAATCACAGCAATGTGAAATCAATTCTTTCATTCATGACTATATTCACAAAGTGATGCTGCTGGCAGTTTTAAAATTGTAATGGGCCAGCTCTTTGCCCATCCCTTTCAGTATTGTCCCATTTGATTTGCAAACTGGAGCAGCACACTTTTTTGGACAGAATCTAGATTGAACCATGCTCTGAACTATATTCACGCTGAGAGAAGTAGTATGTGTTCTATGCTGACTGAGTCATTGGACATCTTCCTTTCATGAAGAAGAATGCCTCTTGCATACTTTAACACGGAGGGTGTTTTGCTGCTTTTCAAAGACAAGTCAGATACCTCAGCCATTGATTTTGCTGTACACAGGGTGTTATTTAACGGCATCTGCGTTCAAGGCTGCCTACTCCTATGCTTTAATTTAAAATGACTTGAAGTGAATAATTTCTAAAGATGTGATTCATCTTCATTATGTGATAGTATTTAAGCACAAGCCAAATCACTATGATTAAGCAGTCCCTCATCTCTAAGTTGTGTAACCACAGTCCTGGCATGTATACATTTTTAAAGTAGTGGTAACATCTTTTAACTGTTTACTAACTTCAGGAATTAAAGAGACGGTGTCAAGATAATTTTAGTGATTTGTTTAATGTTAATCTGTTTATGTTTTGAAACCTGAGCTTGAAATAGGAGTCTGTTTCTTAACTTAATTTTCACCTCTTCTCTTCTTTCTTACTGTGGTATAAATCAGGAATAATTCTACTGAAGTCAATGGATTAACACTGCTGTAAAAGAGATCAGTATCAGACTCACAGCATTGCTTCATTGTGTATCCACTCTGTTTTTTTTATTCTAGGGTTGATCTTGAGGGCTGAGCTGTGTGCTTTTTTTTTCCTTTCTGCTATTATGTTTCTCATGAGTGATGGACTCCTCCAACTTTTCCCCTCCTCATTCTCTCTGCCCCCTAAGCAGCCACACAATAGGGAGGGAGGAGCAATATCTTTTTTCCCCACTCACATGTTTCTGTGGGATCAGTCAGCAGGGCTGTCTATATGGTGAATTGGATATGGATGAAAGGTCAGTGGCTGAGTATTTTCTTAGGATGAACTAGCATAGGGTAAGACCATTAACCTTCACTCTACTAGCAGAGCACCAATCAGTGCCATGGTCCAATGTTAATAATGAAGATTGATAATAATCTAGCTCTTACACAGTGTTTTTCATCTGTAACTCTTAAGATACTTCACAAAGGAAGTATCATTATCCTCCATTCTGCAGGTAAGGGAAACTGAAGTACAGAGAGGTAAAATTACTTGTTCCGGGTCACCCAGGAGTGGAGTGGCAGGGTCAGAAATAACATCCAGGTCTCCTGAGTCACCATCTAGAGCCCTGTCCATGAATCACTCTGCCTTTCTAATTAAGGATAGTCCTGCAAAGTGGACCCTAATCAGCCATGGGTTCCAAATCAGGCTCTGCATTCTGGTATGCTATTCTTTGGCTGACCACATGTGCTGTGTCATTTTTTCTCCCTCTGTAACTAAAGGGGGAAAGCCAACAAGAAAGATCTTTTTGGATACAATACACTCTGATTGTCTCTGCTAAACTGAGCCCTGGAACAGGGTCAGCAGGAATATCAGAACTGAGAAGCATTTAGACAGTTGTGAGGAGCTAGTAGTGGCATTACAAGGGTTGCCGTAGGCCACACTTGGAAGAATTGTGTGTAGACCATAGACTGGAATAGCAGTAGTGCTGCAAATTAGGACTGGCAGTTGTGTATGGAAGAGCTGATAGCATTGAACTTACCTCCTCCTTGCTAAAGCCAGTGATAATAGTCGCATCACTTTCATGAGCATTAAAGCCGCTTTCACAATGTAAAAGCTGTGCAGCATAACTAGGGGTACGTCTACACTATGGGATTATTCCAATTTTACATAAACCGGTTTTATAAAACAGATTGTATAAAGTCGAGTGCAAGCGGCCACACTAAGCACATTAATTCAGCGGTGTGCGTCCATGGTCCGAGGCTAGGGTCGATTTCCGGAGCGTTGCACTGTGGGTAGTTATTCCGTAGCTATCTCATAGTTCCCGCAGTCTCCCCCGCCCCTTAAAATTCTGGGTTGAGAGCCCAGTGGCTGATGGGGCAAAAATCATTGTCGGGGGTGGTTCTAGGTAAATGTCATCAGTCATTCCTTCCTCCGGGAAAGCAACGGCAGACAACCATTTCGCGCCCTTTTTCCCTGGATTGCCCTGGCAGACGCCATAGGACGGCAGCCATGGAGCCCGTTCAGCATTTTTTTTTTTACAGTCACCGTATGTGTACTGGATGCCGCAGACAGAGGTGATACTCCAGCGCTACACAGCAGCATTCATTTGCTTTTGCATGATAGCAGAGATGGTTATCAGTCGTACTGTACCGACTGCTGCCAGGGTAAATTGGCAATGAGATGACGATTATCTGTCCTTCTGTACTGTCTGCTGCTATCATGGGTGCCCCTGGCTAGAGCATTGCGGGGCGCAAAGGCAAATATATCTGGGTGGAATGACTCCCTGATCAATCCATCCTTTATGGTCTAAGAGAATAGAGTCAGTCTCATGCTAGATTTATGGGGCAAGTGTACTAGAGATACCAGAACGTTATGTATCATGAGAGCCACAGCTGCTCTTTGTGATCAGATCCCACAGAAATGATGAGGCTACATGCGCATTTCACAGGGGTTGGTGCCCTGCAACAACCCCACGCCCTTGTCTTAACTTGGACCTTCCTCCCATCACTCCTTCGGCACTACTATTAAGGTGCTTGAAGAGTGTTCCCCCCACCCCCATTTGTTGTCCATAAAGTTTATACGAAATGCAGAAATAAGAAACAGTGGACTTGTTAGTGAGATAAAACATGAGGGAGGCGGCACCTCCCGGTGCTCAATGATTAGCCAGCATCCGACATTAAGCTAGTTGCGGGATGAGAGAAGCCTCAGATATGCCTGCTGCTATGACAGTCCATGAAGCCAGTGGATATCCAGAATCTTTCGTTTTACACTAGGTGGAATAGGCGAAGGGAGTCTGATGTTGAGCTTCCAGCCCCCTCAGATGTTGACTGCGGTTATATGGTTATTCCAAGCCATTCAGTGTACCAATCTACTGGGAAATGACCTGAGATAATCATTTTCTTCTTTAATTCACCCAGGAGCGCACCTTTTGGCCAGCCTCCTGAAGCCAGCCAGAAGTCACTTACATGGGTATTGATAAAACCATAAGAAGTTTACGATGCGCTACCAGTTTCCTACTTGCACACATTTCTTGTCACTCTGGCAAGGAGAGGAGGTTATGTATCTCTTTCTTACTTGCTGCCGCTATCGCGTTTGTCTTGACCACGCAGCATCAGTTAGACACAGTTTTTTTTTTTGTGGTGATCATTTGTACAAGGAAGTCAATAAAGAAACTTATTTCTTTTCCTCTCTTCTTTTTACACGTGGTGGGTGGGACTATAATTTGATTTTTGTTATGTTTTTTTTTATGATTCCATTATATAAATGACTATTTCCGCTGAACCACGCATCGGGACCATGTGTCTTGAATACCTACTAGAGACAATTAGGAGCCTCAAGGCCAAGAATGCAAATTACGTTATCGAGAGACTTCTGTGACGTGGATAGCTGCAGTCCTCGAGTCGCCCCCCAATCCCTCCCTCATGCTAAGGACTCGTACTATTCTTTACTGTGAGTTTCTCTTTTTCTATTTTATTAGAGGACAGAGTGTGATTTGGAGCGGTTCATTGGAGTCTCCTGCTTTTCCCGTTCGCTTGTCACGTCGAGCACTGTGTAGTCTGTAGATTTTAATTTTTTACAATGAGCGCTTGTTTGGTTCATTGTAGTCTTGCTGTACGGAGCTTTGATAGGAACAGATTCTGTTTCCCATACAGCGATCATATCCAGTATCTCCCGTCACGGTCCATGCTGGAGCCTCTTAATTGTGGATTTGGGGACCATTGCCACCCGTGCTGATCAGATGTTCCACGCTGGCATAACAGGATAAATATGAAAATCAAAATTTCGAGGTCTTTTCCTTGTGTCTATCCTTCCGGCCAGCATTGCGTGTACGATTCAGATATTGCTGGTCAGAGCTGACACATACAGTGGTTCATCTGTGGGTACCGCTTGAGAGGCCTTTAATACTGGTTTTTTGCGATTTCGAGTTTGAGGCCACACTAAACCGTAATCCTATATGGTAATACCGATTTTAGCGCTACTGCTCTCGTCGGGGAGGAGTACAGAAACCGATTTAAAGATCCCTTTATATCGATATAAAGAGCCCTTTATATCGATATAAAGGGCCTCGTAGTGTGGATGGGTACAGCGTTAAATCGGTTTAAGGCTGCTACAATCGGTTTAAATGTGTGTAGACCAGGCCTAACATCAGAACAAAAGTGCTGATATTTCTGTCCATTATTCAACAACGAGTGAGAATAGTTCAGGATATAATGCACCAGTAATTTTTTACCAGACAGTGCAAGTCAGTTCAGCCAATGAGCACTGTAAATTAAATCACTTTGTAAAAGCATTAAAGTTAGCATTTTCCTTATCAGAAAGTCCTTAGCACATTTAAAAGACTTATTTTTCTCACGCACAGCTCTTCTTTTTCTCTTCAATTCTGTTTTTTTCCTCCTTTGTGCTCTGTCTATGGTGCTGAAAGCTGATCAGCAGGAGTCGGCTTGTAGCAGTCTCTTTTCAAGTAATTTCTTTGAGGAAAAAGCACTTATTCTGGAGATGTCCACGTTAGCCTAAGCGGGATGTTTGAGCTGTTTATCTGTCTGATGCAGAACATGTTGTGCAAAACAACAAAACATCCCAGTGCGCTATTGCCTTCTATCCAAAATTTCCTTTAGAGAATGCATTATAGAAAAGGAGTGGCACCTGCAGCAGTCAGAAAGGCCAAACTTCTGGATGTGAGCACAAGGTACAGTAGCAGGTCAAAGCAGGATCTCCTGGCAAGACAGTGAGAGATCTGATTTAAAAGTGATAGCGTCCTAGCCATGTCAGTTGACAGGACAGATGGGAGGGGTGAAGAGGCAATATTTTCCCATTGTTTGAGAAGAGCCACTATAAAGGAAATCCACAGGCTAGAAGTGTTGAGTCTAATGGAGAAATGTCCTTCAAGCTTCCCATCTTATCAGCCAGCTCCATGAAATATTTCGGATCCCCAGAGATCAGTGATGATCAAACAAGAACTTTGCTGTATTGTTGTTTGGTATAAATTCTTCTTTGTTGTGTTTATTTTTCACTGTTTTTATTTGACATTTTTCGTATCTAAATTGGTAAATAACTGAAGCAATAAAAGCATATATCAAATTACACCTGGTCCTTGCTCCCTTTCCAAAAGTACATAAAACAAAAGTTTGAAATGTCCTTTAAATTCAAGATCTGAAAGATGTTCATTTGCCTCTGTTGTATCGTATACACTGAGGTAACCATCCTACACCCCACTCCACTTGTAGATAGCAGTGCTGCCTTAGTGACTCAGAACACAAAGGCTGAATTGAGGCAGAAATCCTACAGGGCCCTTGATAAAATTCACATTCAGATGGAACAAATCTACCAGATTTACTCAGCTCTCTAATGCCATGGGGATTAATTATGGGAAATGTCTCTAAAATGCCTAATGATGCTATTATTTCAGAATCACAATTTTCTTTTTCTATCTATCTATCTAGATTTTGCTATAATATGTAGGTCAGGTTGATCTCATTTTAAAAAACACAGCCTAACCCAGATTGTGTTTAAAAAGGGTCCCACTCAGAAAGTAGGAAAAGTGAGAAAAGGCTTCATGGTTATTTGCCAAGTGACTTTAATTGGCACATGATCATTTCCAGATGAGCAGTGGGGTTGCTGGCTCTCAGTTGGCCGAGTGTGTGGATTCCTGCTGCACTACTAATTACCTATGGGAAGGTTGAGATAAGGTCCTTAAAGTGCTAGGGACCAAACTCATCTCACCTGTACTAATACAAATCCAGAGTAACTCCATTGACATTACTGCAGTTACTCCAGTTTTATATGGGTACAGAATGTGCCGCAAAGTGCATGGATTACAAGAAGTGTTGAGGACACACAGCATGGTACAGTATCACAGGATTGGTGCTGGAAAATAATGATGTGTTTCTGTGCATTGCATCCAGCCAAGCCCTTTGGGGCATAATTTGTTCTTGGTTGTACCAGTATGAAACTGGAGTAACTGCAGTGACTTCAGTGGGATTACTCTGGATTTATGCTGGTATAAGTGAGAGGAGAGTTTGGCACCATAAGGGTCTTATCCCAGTTTTCGCACAGGAAATTAGCAGTGCAGCAGGAATCCAACACTCTTAGCCAGCTGGGAGTAAGCAGCCCCTGTGGTCATTTGTAAATGCTCACATCCCCACTAAAGTCACTCCACAAATCACCACAGGCCTTGACTCACTTGTCCCACTTTCTATGTGGGACCCTCTTAGACACAAGCTAGTTTTCATTTTTTTAATTTTATTGTTTGAGAGTAACTTGGCCTATATTTTAAAGCAAAATCACACCCCTCCAAAATAAAAAATTTTAAAAAAAGGTTTGCCCTTCTGAAAGAGTAGCATGTGTTGGCATTTAAATCAGATACTTTCCCCTAGGTAATCCCTTTGGTATTTATTATCATACCAAAAAGCATGGGAGGTTTGTTCAGTCCAAATATGAATTTAAAGCTTCTGCTCCAGTTCAGCCTTCACATTCTGAACCCTTAAATGAATTACAAAAGCCTGGAAATGGAAGCCCTTTATTTGTAAGTAGCAATGTGATATAACTGACAAAGCACTTCAGTTCAGCCCTAGGCAGGACCATGCTAGTGTAGTCACCATGACTGACTACATCTCTGATCTCTGCTGAGGCTGTCAACAAAGAGTCCAAGGAATGTCACATTTGATGCTGGGTTTTGTTTTGTTTGTTTTTATGCTTTGTGATGTGGACACTGAGCTAAGACCCCCCCCCCCAACTCATTTTAGACAGGACACTGGACAGCTGGTACTGTGGGTGTCTTTCATGACTCACCAGGGCCAGATTTGACCTAGCAAGCTAGAAGTGGAGGTCTGTGTTCCAGACCCTTGCACCATCTGGCCTTACTCTCCAGAAATGTATACTGTTTCCACTGTAATTCAAGAAGAACCACCTGGCAAGCAATGTCAGAAAAATCTATTGGGCAGGTGCTCTCTGAAAGAATAATGGAGTTGAACACAGAAAAGTGGAAGACTCAACAATATTTAACTCAAGTTCCTGCAGTAACATCCCATTGTCTCAACACTGATGTTGACACAGGGAATCCTGACCTCTATATCCAGCTGTGTGCAGGATCTACTGAGATTCAGATATGAGTCATAGCACAAGTCCAACCTGTTTTCAGGATCCCAGATATCTATAGTGCAAATATTCTCTGTGGAATTCAGCACATTTAGTTTGCAAAGGGGGTTGTCTAGTTTTATACTAGGTTCATGTGGACTCTCAGTCCCTGAATTTTGATGCACAATCTGGGCTCAAACAAACCCAAAATCTCAAAACGAAATCAATTTTAATCATTATTTTTATCCTTTATTATTTCGTTCAATTGCTTTAAAGACAAAAAGTAAAGTTCTATCGGCCTGGTTCTCCTTTCACATTGGAACTCCACAAATTTCAGTGTGAAACTGGAATTCAGTGAGTGAAGATTTTCTCACAAGGTTGAAGGGGGCTGGTTGTAAAATGGACAGGCTATGTAGGGAAAGTGACTAGGACCATGAAGTCCCTTGGCCAGATACCCTGAAGGAGTCAGTAAGTGATAAGGGCTGAATTCCCTTATATTCATCTACTTTTCATATAACTAGTCACTTAAACTTTTGAAATCAAATCATACCTCAGCTGTATGTGCCCCTGAGCAAGTCTCTTCTTGCAGTCTTCATGTACCTCCCATTCCCGCTGAAAAATCCTCTGGGCAAGGACTCATTAGCCTTTGAGCTTAGGAGTTGTTAAAGAACATTGCTATCAAATGGTTTGGATGTAGTCAAGGCAAAGCCAGTTGTCTGCCTGGCAGAGTTGATGCTGGAGCCACATATTCATACCAACTAGGAAAAATAATTCATTATTAGAAAAGAAATTATAATAACATTCAGAAAAGGCACAAGTTGTTGTCACTAATGACCTGTGAATAATGGCTTAGCTATTACATATCTCATACACACTCAGACGATCTGCTGCCGTGTATTGGGTAGTTCATCTTCTGAAAACAAGAAGCAAAATTCAGCCCTGGTGTAAGACCATTGTCTCCAGTAACTTGAATGGAGTCACACCAGGGCTGAATTTGGCCCCATGTTTAGTACTTTCAGAAGAGTGAGCCGCACCATCATTTTCCTAAGTACGTGCTAAAATTGTTAGAATTATACTGACATCAACATCTGCCT
Source organism: Chelonoidis abingdonii (assembly GCF_003597395.2). NCBI lineage: Eukaryota > Metazoa > Chordata > Testudines > Testudinidae > Chelonoidis > Chelonoidis abingdonii. The sequence continues at coordinate 82,443,798 of NC_133776.1, forward strand.
GTTTCTATTCTGGGAACCTCTGATCTCCAAATGTTTATTCAGCCGTGAGCTGTGAAGCACCTTCTAATGATTCAGATCAATGCACTTAGGATTCCAGATGAAGTGTCTTGCACAAGATGTCCAAGAAATGCACTTGTCTTTCCACTGCCATGAAATACATTAAACGGCAGCATTAATTTTAAAATAAAAGAATGAAATGAATAGGAAATGGCACCATACAATTGCTTTGTTCCCCTGTCATTGGAACTGGTGATGGGTGAAGCTTGAAAAGTTTGGGAGTTATTTTTTATCACAGGGTGATTGGTCTCTTGTCACTAAAATAGGTCCAGCTGCCCTGTGCCTGAGCAAGTGGTCCCATCTGAGCCAATTATGGGGGAGGAGAGCTGCAACTGAGCTATAAAGGGTCAGTGGGAACTCAGTGGGGACAGAGAAAGACCACTACAATGATCCCTGAGGAAGGGCCCGTACTTGAGGGAGAAGGAACAATACTCAATTTAAGCCTGGGTATCAGATTTCTTTTGTGAAACATTGTTAATTTAATTAAGAACACAGACCCCCAAAAGGGCTATGATTGAAAGAGAGACTGGGTGGAGTTTGTTTAAGTCCTGAAGAAGGGGTCATTGGAGGTAGGCCAGTGCATTGGCACTTCTGGTCCCACGGGGCCCCTCAGGCAGAGGCTACTGTATTACATGCCTGTGTCGGTGCACCCCATAAGGCTTCATGGAAATATGCTTATGAATGTATATATATATATGACCTGACTGAAATATATTTTATGCTACATATGCCATGTAACAGCTCTCTGTAAAGATTATGATCTACTGAATCTATTCAGCCTATTTGTATGTATGTGTCATTGTTGTATTTTAAGTTATGAATATTGGCTGTGTACTTGCTTGATTTCTAAGTAGTCTTAGTAAAGCATTGGGTCAGCTTCTTGAGAAGGGAATGTGCAGATTAAGTGCCCAATCAAGAAACACTTAAAGGACAATGAATCTTGGAAGGCGCCAATCCACATTGGGGGAGGACATTCGGGGTAGCATGTAAACAATGGCTGCTGCCTGTAAAAACTGAATCATGCATTGACATGTGACTTGCCCATGTGACTCCAAAACTCCATCTTGGAGCTGGACTTTGCATAGGAGGGGGGAGGGGGGTCTCCACCCACAAGAGAAAGTGGGCGATCCCTCCATTTTGGCTTCAGCTGGCTCAAGATATAGTCTCCCTCCGCCCCCCAAGGATACCTGAAAGAAACTGGAACAAAGGACAGTAACTACAGGGGATGCGAGTGATTGCTGGACCCAGACTAGAAGGAGACAAGTCTGTAAAAGGAAGCTTACCGGAACACCTCAGAGGGTGAGGTTTTGTCTGTATTCAGTTTTATTACTGTATTAGACATAGACTTGTGTGTTCTATTTTATTTTGCTTGGTAATTCACCTTGTTCTATCTGTTACTACTTGGAACCACTTAAATCCTACTTTCTGTATTTAATAAAATCACTTTTTACTTATTAATTAACCCAGAGTATTACTTAATACGGGGGGGGGGCAGCGGGGCAAACAGCTGTGCATACCTCCCTATCAGTGTTATAGAGGGCGAACAATTTATGAGTTTTCCCTGTATAAAGCTTATACAGGGTAAAATTGATTTATTTGGGGTTTGGACTCCATTGGGAGTTGGGCATCTGAGTGTTAAAGACAGGAACACTTCTTAAGCTGCTTTCAGTTTAAGCCTACAGCGGTTAGGGGACGTGGTTCAGACCTGGGTCTGGGTTTGCAGCAGGCTAGCAAGTCTGGCTCAAACCAGGCAGGGCACTGAAGTCCCAAGCTGGGAGGGCAGGGAAAGCAGGAGCAGAAGTAGTTTTGGCACATCAGTTGGCAGCCCCGAGGGGGTTTCTTTCATCCAACCCATCACAATGCCCAAAGTTGAATTTCAGGCTGGGAATTGCCTGTTCTTTGGTGAGACTGTTGTGCTCCCTAGCTCTGGCTGGAATGGAAGTGCTATGAGAATAGTCCACTTTGCAGACAGAAAGTCTGGTCCAGGGATTAGGGTGCCAGCCTGGGACTGGGTGGAGCTGGGTACAGTCTTCTGTTCGGCCACAGACTACTGTGTGACCTTGGAAGAGTTAGTCTCCCTGTACCTAAGTTCCCCACTTGTAAAATGGTGATAACAACACTTCCTCACCTCCTGCAGGTGCTGTGCGGATAAATGCATTTAAAACTGTGAGATGCTCAGATACAATAATAGAGGTCATATAATTCCCTAAGCTAGTCAGTACTTCTGGGCCTGCTTGACACAAAGAGCTATTACAATTATTTCCTGATTAAATGAACTATATAATGAAATGATTATATTTTGATACACTGTAATCCTCTCCTGGCTGTGGTGAGGATAGGAATAGCTGGCTCTAGTGGTCCTTTCAGTCTGGTTTCTATGGTATACTCATCTGTGCATAGCCAGATGGTTTGAGTAATAAATCACAAGAAGTGCCTGAATTGATCAGATGCCTATATCACACTTTTCAGATGCCTAAATTCTACCCTCCCATTTGCATGTGCATCTGTTGCACACACACATCATGCATTTGTCACCAATTAATATTTGTGCATTCAGATACCTGATTTGCATGCACACATGATTGAATTGTGGCCATATTTTGTAGGCCCTACTGAAGTGCCCTAATTTGAGTTTATACATATAGTATCTGTTTGAACTCAGAGCATTTAATTTGACCTTTATGTTTTATTTTCATTTGCTGTAGGTTCTATAGCAACACTTCATGAATAAATTCTAAAGGGGCATGGGCTCATGTCTATCAGCGGATGAACTCCGACTTAGAAATAGGAGGTAGGCAACCACAATAACTGGGAACTGGGTTCTAATGCCATAGTCTAGTAAACCTGAAATCCTCCTTATATGAGGAAGATGGACTCTTCTAGGCTGAATTACTCGGTGACAGTGACACGTGCAGTTTAGTACTTATACATGTCAGCATCACTGGCAATGGAAGGAAGGAATCTGAGGGTCAGCTTGTTTTTTGTTGTTGAACTTCACTAGTTTTCACATTTGCTCAGAATACATGCAATTTGCTTAGTCTTTCAACTTCTGTTCACGCGTGTAAATGCAGCCTTTCTGTTTCCTTGCACTGTATGTCTCAAGTGGGTAACTAGAAACAGAAACATATTATTTTAAAAAATTGAATTCATGAGCAAATCAGAACAGAAGAGGAAACGAGAGGAGAGTCATACGAGTAGAGAGACTGCTATTATCACCAGGGTCATAGAACTAAATGAGTCACGTTCCACTTGTATCTGTTCCCCGACCTCTCAGTACAGGTGATGTGAGTTACCCAGGGAAAGGACTGGGACTGGGACTGGGACTGGGACAAGAGGGCAGTGATCACATGGTAGACATGCTTACTGGCAATTATTACTAGAAGAATGATCAAGATGAACTGTGACAGAAGACAAAGAGGCTTTGGATGGTGACAATCCTGCCTGCTGGTAAGTGTGTTACCATGTAGGAAGGTGATTATAAAGCAAGGGAAGCAAAAACCACTCAAATGCTCATGTGTAGTCAGGACAAAGGGAACATGTAGGAAGCTGTCATTACTGGAATGAGATGTCAGCAAAAGGAACACATTTTAGAAATGTTTTTATATACAATATTACACCTTGTGTTTCTATAATCCTTGCATCTCACAACCTCAAAGCACTGTTTTTACCAATACATCTAGAAGGCACAGTTTTATGCAGAAAATCAGTTCCCAAAAAATTAGCAGTTTATCTGTCTGTTTTCTTACTTCCCTTAAAAAAAAAAATAAAGAGTGAATCACACAACTGGAAAATGTTCAGCACTACAGGGAGTGGGTGAAACACAGTGAGCTTATTGTATAAGAGATGAAGCTTTGTTCTCAGAAACAAATGCTACAAATCTCAGATCTCCAGGATCCTCCTCTTAGGGGTTGTCTTACACTACCTACCAGATTGGCGGGCAGCAATCATCCCAGCGGGGTCAATTTATCACCTCTCTAGTATAGTGGCAATAAATTGACCGCTGAGAGCGCTTCCGTCGACTCTGGTACTCCACCAGAATGAGGGCTGGTCTACACTACGGGGGAAAATCGATCTCAGATACGCAACTTCAGCTACGTGAATAACGTAGCTGAAGTCGAAGTATCTAAGATCGAATTACTCACCATCCTCACGGCGTGGGATCGATGTCTGCGGCTCCCCATGTCGACTCCGCAACTCCGTTCGGGTTGGTGGAGTTCCGGAATCAATATAAGTGCGTTCGGGGATCGATATATCGCGTCTAGATGAGACGCGATATATCGATCCCTGAACAATCGATTGCTACCCGCCGATACGGTGGGTAGTGAAGACGTAGCCTGAGAAACGTAAGCAGAGTCAATGGAAGAACGTCAGCTGTTGACTTACCACAGTGTAGACACTGCGTAGATCTAAGTATGCTGACTTCAGCTACACTATTCATGTAGCTGAAGTTGTGTACCTTAGATCAACCCCGCACGGTAGTGTAGACAAGCCCTTTGTGCTTGTGCTTTGCTTTCTGTGTAGCATGCTGTCTTAGGTGAACAGTAGGTTATGGATACAGTGTAGCCTTATTGGGAGAAAGAGCCAAAATCACCATGGTAATGCTTTGTCCTCTCTTAAAATCGCCCAAGGGTGAAGATAATGCTGTATTATGGATGTCACTGTTCAGTGCTGCCTGCAGCCTTTCCTCTCTTAATCTTAAGTGCCCCTTCTCCAGGTGATAGGCCTCTTGCCTTCACCTGTTGGGTGGAATCTCGTGATTCTTCCACTCTTTAGACTGGATTCTCAGAATGCAGCAGTGTTTACTAACCATGATTTCAAGTATCAGAGGGGTAGCCGTGTTAGTCTGGATCTGTAAAAGCAATGCATCTGACGAAGTGGGTATTCACCCACGAAAGCTCATGCTCCAAAACGTCTGTTAGTCTATAAGCTTCCACAGGACTCTTTGCTGCTTTAACCATGATTGATCAGCAGCCTTGACTGGATTTGCCTGTCCTGCAAGTCAAAGACTTGACCTTCCCGAGCTGTGACCAGCGCATGAATACATTGAGCCAAAACAGACTTTTCAAAACAAGGTGTTATTTAATCCCAATCACAGGAGCAAAGCGTAACAAGAAGAGGGTTTGCAACACAACAGTCTACATGTATCTGCCTTACCAAAAGCTTAGGTAGGCCTACTTTCTCCCAGGAACCCTCATCTCTGGGGAGACAGTTTCATTTCCTGCAATCTCTGCTTCTCTCTCTCTCCTGAGCTGTAGAGATTTCAGTTATTATCCACTCCAAAGTTCTATGTTTCAACTTCTTCCTTTGTGCCAAGCTGGGGTGTTCACAGGGAGTGACCCCAGCTTTGTCCTTTTAATGGCTGGCTAACAGAAGAAGTTGTCTGTTTTCCTAACATGCAGCCTAAGCCGTGCCTACATTAACCCTTAGTAATCCAATAGCAAACAAGAAAATAATAATCAAACCCACAAATGTACATATAATATTCATAAAATATTTCAGACATCTTTCACATCCTTCACAATGGTCATCATTAAAAAGTCCACAGCGGTGCTTTAGATACAACAGTTTCCACTTATACTTACAATAAGAAATAACTAGAGCTGGTCAAAAAATGAGATGAACTTTTTGCTATATTTTTTGTGAAATTCCCATTGTTTTTCCTCCAAATTTCTATGGAAAAAAAGGTAGAAATTTTTAACCAGCTCTTAAGTAAAGGGGGTATCTCAGATATCCCTTTGCAGAGTTGTTGATAAGTGATGATTTTCTTAAGTCTTGGGTCATGGGCCAGATTTTTCCAAAGTAACTCAGAGGAGCCATGAGGTAGCATCTAGAGATTACCAACAATGAGGCAGAACTGAGGCAGAATGTTTAAACTGCTCACTAGCTTCTTAGGAATTTTCAGGCTGAATATGAAACATCCAAAGTTCCCAGTTCCACTTCTTGGGACCAGCCAAAATTCCTTCTATAATGTGTTTGGAGAATTATTGTAATTTGTTTGTTGCTAGCTCACAAAAGTATCACTCCTGTTCATCTCAGCCTTTGGTCATTTAAAAAGGAGCAAAATACCAAGTGTGTTTATTCAGCTAGTGCCAATTTCTTTTTAGGCACAAAAATCGCAACTTGGGAGAAACACAAAGAAACAGGAAACAGAGAAATGAGGAGAGGCAACGTGGGAGGGATCATATTAGTATGGGCATAGTTCTAAGAAATGATTAAAGGAAGAAAATAACAAAACATAAAAGGAAAGAGAGAAAGTAGTGAATTGTCTCATGTTTAATGAGTGTGTGGGACTATATAAATAAAGACTTTATTCATAGGCCCATTCCACTCCTAGATAATATTTTAATATTATAATATTTAATATTTAAAACTTTGCTATTTAGTTCCTTCCTAAATAAAGTTTGTGTAATAGTCTTTGACGGGTTGACCTGTCAACACATTTCTTACTTCAGATTATTTGATGAATAGGTATATGAGCTGGCTTAACAATGTTAATCAAATTGTTTATCCAGTGATTTTTCTGTGTATGTGTCAATTGTCAAATAAATGATTTACAACTTATTATTATTTGCATTGTTGGATAGCAAGCAGTTGCCTCATCAGCATTGGAACTTAGCCTCAGGTTAGATGCTTAACCAAAGCTTTTCTGTAATATTCTGGACAAACCTTACTGAATGAAGTTTAATATCTCTGGAGTCCATTATATTAAAAATGCAATTGTTTATGTGTTACTGTGAGATCGTATGTAAGACCTCTAGGAGGAGAGGGTATGCTAATATACTTCCTCCAGTTATCAGCCCTTTGAAGCTTCATCCTGGGGAGGGGACCTATTGTCTGGCTGATTATCTGTTCACACTCTCTTCAAATGCTCAGATTGGATTGTCCAGAGACCAGCAGACAAAGAAAAGATGGAGGGATAAATAATCTGGTGGTTAACTGACTCAAGGCCAGTCTACACTCAAAGCACTGCAGCGGCACAGCTCTCCCACTGGCATAATAAAACCACCTCCCCAAGAGGCCATAGCTCTGTTAGCGGGAGTCCCGCCAGCATAGCGCTGTCCACGTTGGTGCTTAGGTCGGTATAACTTACATTGTTCAGGGACGTGGCTTATTAACACCCCTGAGCAACATACATTCTACTGATATAATCTGTAGTGTAGACAAGCCCTCACAGTTTTTGGTTCTGACCCAGCAAACCGACCGCCCCAATCCTTAGTGAAAGGTTGGAAGGACTGATACTGAACAGAGCCTTCGCAGTGATGGGGAGGCGGGAGATGAGCCCAAGTAAGCTTTTGTAAGCGTGTAGGTCCTTTTATTGCTTTTAGTATGATTTCTCAGTAATTTTTTGCCTTAAGAGTAAATACGCTTGCAGGGAGAGAGCTGTGTGGAAGCTTAACTGTGGGCAGTTACATTGTTATTAGTCTCTGAAGAGAAAGCAAGCAGATCTGCTTAGGCTATTTGATGTTTGCTGGGAATAACACAGTGAAGGCGGGGAATGCTTCAACTCGGAAATACCCTGGTCAGATGCAGGTCTCCACCCCAAAAAGGCAACAACTATGGTTGGAAGCCTGGGATGAGTGCCTTTGCCGAGCCACTAAGAGGAAATACAAGTGCAGTTGCCCTGAACTGTGACACTCCATATTATTGATCTTCATAACCAAATTGAAATTCCCCCCATGGATAGATTTCCAGTACTTCTTGTGTGAGGTGTGGCAGACAGTACACAAGAGCAGCCCCTTTTGTGTTAGTTTGGTGCCTTGTGCAAGCATAAGAACAAAAAAAAATTACCAGACAATATGAACCACGTTATTTAGAACCCTAAATGATGACACATGTTGAGTGAAGGATTCTGGTTCTCCCATTCTTGCGATCAGAGATTCTGATTATCTGGGCAGAACCTGAGTGTGTGCTGAGGGCAGGCCACTTCAGCCTCTCCCCTTCGCCCCCCCTCCCCCCACCACCATGCAGATAAGAGCAGTGTCAGTGTTGCTCTAAATTCTGCTTGAAGCTCAGAGGACCAAGAATAGCACCAAGTGACAGCTAAGAAAAGCTGGTCATGCCCTAGCTTTCCCTTGGCCATGTCCTGAGCTGGGGGCTAGAAGTAAGGGGTGGCATAGAGCTATTATGCCATCTCTCTGCCACCCAGAGACGACTCATTGCACAAGACATAATCTGTGAGGGTCAAATTTGGCCAGGTTATGACCCCTTTACTTTCCCAGAGCAGCATAAGGGGAATGTGTCAGATCCAGGAATTGCCCCAAGTTCTTGGCACATGCCCCATTGCAACCACCTAGCTCTCTTATTGTTAGTCTCAACAAGAAGGCAAAGACTAGAAGGAAAAGCTTTGCAGTTGAATGTTTTCACAGAGATCCCTGAGTTGGCTTGAACCAGCCTTGTTACTTTGGGATCTTTGGAAAAAGGAATAAATATGAGTAGTTATTACATTTATGGTTGAATTAACAAACGCTTTTGATCTCAGTACCTGACTCCATTCCTGCAATGGCACTTGGTTTCAAGGGGCTTGTAGAAGTCCACGCTGGTTGAGCTCATTTCCCTTTAAGATAATACCCATAACAGTGCAGTGATTCCCATAGGGTTGCTCCTGTACCTTTCTGATGGAAGGAAGATTTAACCTGACTTGCGTCACTAGCCTTGAGGAGAGGAAAGAGATTTTCCCAAACCTTGCCTGTAGAACTGGGCAATAGAGATTGGAAGCCAGCTATCATCATCCCCATTTGTGAGCTGAAAGCTCCTGGCAGCGTTATAATGCCTATTCAGATGTATTTGCAATTATTTCTAATGCAGTGTGCCAGACACTGCAAGGAGAAAGTGTGTTGTGTAGAGATCAGCCACACCAATTGTTAAGCACATGACAGACACAAATTGTTCCTAATAGTATAGAAAGAGAATAAGATTCTAAAATTTCAAATGCATTTCATAGTCCTCATAACTGCTAAAGGGCTTTTCAGTAATAATGAAATGAGGCATGTTATATTAGGTATATACTATCATTTTGAGAAAATGAATCTTGCCCTGTGCTAATACTTGAGATCTGCTGTGAACAAAGGAGACTTAACTGGTCAATTTGACTTATACTTCAATTTATCATCCAATATGCTAGCTATTGATCAGATGGAAGTGACCCCAGCTGCACTGACAGGCTCAGAACAGTCTGGTGGCTTTTGTCCTCATAAGAGAATTTAGTATTAGGCTTTGTCTACACTGGCAAGTGAAATGTGTTAAAAAACACCTCCCTCCCCCGAAAGACAAAAGTTTTGTTGGTAGGAGCGCTTTCATGTCGACTACACTAATGCTGCTCATTGGAGTGGAAGTTTTTTTATCGGTAGGAGAGTTCTCAGCTGTGTCATGGAGACGTAGCTGTAGTTAAATTTGCCAGCTTGATGCCCTGGAGACAGGAGCCCTGTCTCCCATGCACAGAACTGGTCAGGTAGCAGAGGAGACTTCCCATATGCTGATCCTAGCAGAGTTTACCTCTAGAAGGGAGTGGAACTCAAGCTGCACAGCCCATGAAATCCTGGACCTCTCTGTTAAGGCTACACATGCTATATGAGACATGGATGTCAGTTTGCTAGGACTCAGTCCACCAATTCACTTGGCAGAGACCAATGTACAGATCCTTGCTGGTAATGGTAACAATTTTCTTTCTATACAGACCTAGGCTAGATCCAACTGGTGGTGAAAGGCTCCATAGCCTATTCCCATTCCTCTGAGTTATCCAGTCTTCTGGTACATTATTTCAAGTGATTTTTGTTCTTGTTTGGGGTTTGACTCTGTCTTCATGTTCACTTCCTTTTTGATATGTAGCTGCTTTCAATTCTGCTACTCTAAATTATTCCAGGCTGTCACTGAACTGGGCAGTAGTTAGGGGACTAAACCTTCACATAGGAAAAATATTTTGCTCCATTTTCTTTAGTTGTTTGCTCCATTTTCTTCTGTGGAACGAAAGCAGACATGGGACCCGGAGTAATGTGTGTTTCTGCATAGTCTCCTAGATTAGCTCATTTTAGTACAGCGTACAATTTTTTATCCAATGCCCTTTCATGTAGAATGTGGAGCCACGTTTGTACATTTGAAGTGGTCTGAGCTTCTGCAGCAGCAAACATAGAACTGTGCTCCTCTGGCACACAACCAGGAGATGTGTGCGTCTTGCTCACCTGTCAAATTCACCATCAGTATAAGCAGATGCAATTCCACTGAGTTGCATCTGCTTCTGCCTGTTATGAATTTGGCTACAGGTCTTGATTTTATACTTGCTACAAAGGAAAGGTATTTTTCAGGTGGAGGGAGGGGGAGTCAGGGCCTCTTTTCTCTCCTATCTCCTCATCCAGGCTCTCTGTCTTTCACTGATCACATTTTCAAAGTTTTATAACTAAGATCTAAAGAGATGTGACAATTTGGGGTATCTGTCTATGTACAATGTATGAATTCCAGTGTGATTCTATGAGCTGTCAGAATCATAGGACTTTATGTCATTTACGGTATTCTTATCTAACACTCCTTGTGCTAAGGGGTTTGGGGGTGGTGCTGGGCACCTGTCTATGAATAGGAAGGACTATCAGCATCTGACTACATCTTGCCCAGGCAGAGGAAAGGAGTAACTGCATCCTAGAGAAAAGCATTGTTCTCCAGCTTCTCTGAAAAGGGCAATGGCAAGGCTTTGAAGAAATGGAATTTTCCCAGGAGAAGGAACAAAGTTATTGTACAGCCTTTTACATACAAACATTGAGTGGGTCAGCAAAAACAACGAGGAGTCCTTGTGGCACCTTAGAGACTAACAAATGTATTTGGGCATAAGCTTTTGTGGGCTATAACCCACTTCATCAGATGCATGGAGTGAAAAATACAATAGGGCAGGTATAAAAATACAGCACATGAAAAGATGAGGGTTGCCTTACCAAGTGGGGGGGGTCAGTGCTAACAAGGCAGTTAGGGTGGATGTGGCCCATTTGCAGCAGTTGACAAGAAGGGGTGAATAGCAACAGAGGGAAAGTTATTTTTTGTAGTAACCCAGCCACTCCCAGTCTTTATTCAGGCCTAATTTGATGGTGGCAAGCTTGCAAATTAATTCCGGCTCTGCAGTTTCTCACTGAAGTCTGTTTTTGAAGTTTTTTTAATGGAATATCAGGATTAGAAGGGACCTCAGAAGATCTAGTCCAACCTCCTGCTCAAAACAGGACCAGTCTCCAGATCCCTAAACGGCCCCCTCAAGTATTGAGCTCAAAACCCTGGGTTTAGCAGGCCAATGCTCAAACCATTGAGCTATCCCTCCTCCACTTTTAAGTTTGTTATTGAGTGTCCAGGGAGACTGAAGTGCTGTCCTACTGTTTTTTGAATGTTACAATTCTTGATGTCTGATTTGTGTCCATTTATTCTTTTGTGTAGAGACTGACCGGTTTGGCCAATGTACATGGCAGAGGGACATTGCTGGCGCATGATGGCATATATCACATTGGCAGATTTGCAGGTGTAGAAGGCAACTCCAATCTTTTCATGAGCTGTATAAGTATACCCGCCTACTTTTTTTCACTCCATGCATCTGATGAAGTGGGTGATAGCCCACGAAAGCTGGTGCCCAAATACATTTGTTAGTCTCTAAGGTGCCACAAAGACCCCTCATTGTTTTTGCTGATACAGACTAACACGGCTACCCCTCTGAAACAAAAGAAACAGGGGGCAGCAGAGGGGAATAACGGGCCGGGCTTTTGGAAAGTGAGGGGACTTTTTGACTGTGGGACCAGCCAGTGCAGGAGGAAGTTGGCTGCAGAAGAGAGAGACTCTATACATTTGAGGAGACGCCATGAGCTGCAGGCAGGGAATTCTGGGTACGTAGAAGACTCTGATCAAATCCCAAAGAATACTCAAGCGTGGTGAGGATACTGAGGCTGGGAATGTCATAGAGGTGTTTTATTGTTATTATCTAGATTTGCATAGCTCATGTGTGTTCTCTAAAGCAAAGAGTCATTGTTTTTAGAACTCCTATTTTGCAAAGCATGTGTCTGTTTGCTTCAACTATCACGTGTCTGAAAAGGTAAACTGCAAGCCAGAGTGCCCACAAGGTTGGAGCGCTTGGAAAGGGTGTGATTAAGCACCTGGGGATCCAGCACTAGTCTCCAGGGTCTAGGCAGTGGGACTGCAAGTTCTGTGTGCTTGGAAGAGGGTGCTAGAAAGAAACACTGCACCCCAAGAGTGTGCCTAGAGACCTAAGCCACGATATGGACTCAGACTCAGCAAGGCTGGAAGGCGCCTGGGTCCAGCACTGAGCTCCAGCACAGCAGTTTGCTGAGTGTCCAACAAGGAGAGTTTGACTAGGGCTGTGACAGAGGGTTTTCCTGCTCCTCCTGACTCAGTTTTCAGTGGTCAATGGTGTTTGCTGTGTTAGTCTCAGAGTATGAGAAAGACAAGGTGGGTCAGATACTGTCTGTTATTGGATCAAGTTCTGCTCATGAAAGCCACAAACTTTTGAGCTACACTGAGCTTTTCTGGTGGCCAGCATGGCAGAAATAGTCAGATGAAAAGGTGCGTAGTGACAGTGCAGTTCACAGAGCCATGTTCACATAAAGCTGTAATCCTGTCTGTGCAGTTGTTGAAGATACCAACTCAAAGCCAAGCTGAATTTGCAGGCAATATTTGCTGTTAATTAAACTGAAGGAGTTTGGGAGTGTTTCTCTAATGCCCTTTTCAAATGTGTACATTGATCTGTGGAGTATGTGATTAGAGCAGGCACTCAGTCTGCTCTGTTTAATCTATGCGGAATAATGAGTTAGCTTTGCTTTAGATAAACAGAGCCTTCCAGGACCTTGAGATTCCATTGCTCAAATTACCTGTTAAACTGTTTTTTAAACTGTGGTTAGTCAACGTCATGCACACAGGGTTCCTTTTACATTAGGAATGTTTGGGACTTTAGGACTTAGAACTGAGAGAACTTTGTTTTGCTTTACTTTGAACCCACTTGAACTCTAAAGGTTTGACGGATTGACTTGAATTTGAATTTTATTAGGTTCATATTCTGGTTGGGCAAGATTGGGGGGAAATGTCACAGATGTGGGAAGAATGAAAAAAATCCAGTGAAGAAGTGAGAAGGGAAATGGAAAGGAGAGAGGGCAGGGGGGAAACAAGAAGAGAGAGAAGAATAGAGAAAAATTTGAGTAAAAATATAGAATAAATGAAGTCATATATATAGGGCACCCCCTTTGCACCACTCCAGGTTTGGGGGTGTTTGTTCATCCCTATCAGAGATAACTTGGTGCCCTGTGGCTATAAAAACATTTACTGTTTACATTGAATTGGCTTTGAAAAAAGTGGGTTTAGTTACAGGAAAAAAGTTCTCAAGTTTAAAAACTAGTTTTGAAAAGATCTTTATAGATTCACAAATCTTCAGACTCCATGAGATTTCCTCATCCCTGTTAACAAACTTTCCTGTTCTGAGAACAAGCCAGTTATATGCGGACGGAGAGTTACTTTATGAACTAAACTCTGGTAGAGGCTGTGTTATGGGAACTGGATTGCTCAAAAAACTGGGAACTTTTTCAGCTCTAGGCCACTGCTAGTTCTAGCTTCCATTAAGTGCAGAAGGGAAAAAATGCTTCCCACTCTAATATTTAGCAATGTGCAAAGTTTGCTGACAATAATCATGACTAATGTAATGGTGTAACAGAAATTTTAAAAGGCTTTCATTGCCCCCAACAGGTCTTTGTAGCTGTTGTGGTAAAGAAATGGAGAGGGGACTCTGCCAAGATGACAATCTTGGATTGCATTGCAGTGTTTCATTTCATTAAAATGTTAATTTACCATTTGGCAGTCAAAACAATGTCCAACAACACACAGCTGAGAGAAAACAGTCCATACTAATAGAGGCAATGAATGCCAAAGGCCTACAAGGCACCAGGTCTTTCAGCTAGCTCAGTGCTAGCTTAAAGAGGACTGACGTTTGAAAGATCTAGTCCTGGGGTTCTCAAACTTCACTGCACTGCGACCCCCTTCTGACAACAAAAATTACTACATGACTCAAGGAGGGGGGACCCAAAACCTCAGCCCCACTGCCTCGGTGGGGGAGGGGTCAAACGCAAAGCCCAATGGCTTCAGACCCAGCCAGGGAGCCTGTAAAGCTAAGCCCCGCTGCCCAGGGCTGAAACTCTCGAGCTTTGGCCTGGGCCCTGAGCCCCAGCAAGTCTAAGTCAGCCCTGGCAACCCCATTAAAATGGGGTTGCGACTCACTTTAGTGTCCTGACCCACAGCTTGAGAACTGCTGATCCAATCAACAGAAAGTGGTATGCCAGGGGGCAGCATGTAGGGGTTTAGGGGAATGTGTTTGAGATGTAGCAGATATTTACGTTGTGAATGATAACCCCAGTCAGCTGGGGACTATACATCAGGTGAGGAGCCTTTTGGCTGTGAGGCATCAGTCTGAATTCCAGTCCAGCTCAGCAAGGACAGAAAGTTGTTGTCATGCAACAGCCTTATTACCTGGTCTCTGTGAAATGGGGTCTGAGTCCCTTTCCTGGTGGATGCAAGCACCTAAATCACAAAAGCAGCATCAAACTGGAACTGATCAGCCCCCTTGTTGGCAAAGACTGACTTAACCATCCTCTCTCCCTTATACAGTGCCCATCAGGGGGCTTTATGTGCAGAGTTTGCACTTGCACTGAATTTCTTCTGTGGCTCATTAAAGACCTCACCCTCATTGGACTGTAGTTTAATTTGGGGGGGCAGGGGAGGGGTCGGCAGAAGTGTTCATGGATGGGATGGGATGTTTCCATTTTCTTGCACAGACTTCATAAGAAATATATTAACAATTTTCTAGATGCTTTTATCTGCAGGGAATTATTACGAGAATGTCAATATTCTGGGAGAGAAAGAATAAATGATATGTTCTTTGTGAAGCCTGTTGCTTTGCAAATCAGCCTGCGAGCCAGCGAGTTGTCATGTTAGCATAAGACACTGTTAAACACTGACAGACAGCATAATACAGAAGTTCTCCTGCAGAGGGATCAGAATTTTATAGATGCCCGCTTGGGGAATAAAAGGTGGCAGGGAAATTTTAACTTCTCGCAATTACTCTAGGGGTCTGGTTTCTTCCAACCCATGGAGTCATTGACTCCTGTGCACAGTGAGTGTAAAACATTTCTGCAGGTGTGAATGGACAATTCTGATTTGATCATATTTTGCACACCCTTTGCATGGGTGTAAATGACAACCCAAGATGCCTAAATGGTGGCCCTGAGGCTCAATGCTGGATGATAATTCACTGACACCTTGTCAGTCTGTTTCCAGAGATTCATGCATTGGGGTCTCCTAAATATTTAAAATGTAAGATCTTCATGGGAGATGCTTGTTATTTGCTCACCTATTATACAGAGGCATATATGCTTACTGAGCTGATGGAAAAGCCTCTCTTTCCTCATGTTTTGATAAATAGCTTCCCAATAGGGGTGCTCTAGTTTGATTATCTATATAGGAACTCAGGGTATGTCTACACTGCATTGTAAACCTGCGTCTGTAGGATCCAGGCTTGTGGACTTGGTGTTTTCAAGCCCATGCTTGAGCAGTCACGTTTCATTGCAAACTGGAATTACAGTTGCTTGGCCCTGGGTCTCTCAGCCATGCTAACACATCGTGCTGCACTATGGAGATCCTCTGTCTTGTGTCTGCGGCTTGAGCTGCTTCCACACTATACAGTGACAGGGCTTGGATCTGAGTCACGGCGGGACTCAGGCTTTGATTCTTCTTCCCAGGAGAGTCCTAAGAGCCGGGTCCTGAGTGCTTGCTGAACCAAGTCAGGCTGATTTGTGTGTGGACAGAAGAGGGGCTTGGACTCAAACCTGAGTCAGAACCTGAGCTTACTCTACAGTGTAGACATATCCTGAGAGAAATCTCCTTTCAGGAAATGTTTGTGAGAGATAATATGTGGAGGAAGCAATGAAGCTCGTATGTTGTTTTGTCTTAACTGTCTCTATGCTGGAAAACTGACACCTCATATCACTGCTGTTCTAGCAGCAGCCTTTTCTTTTTATAAATCTCTTTGTGGCCTGTTATGTATTGTGGTGGTAATTCATGAGCCAAATCCTCTGCTGCTGTTGTCAGCACAGAATTTGGTCTCATATGGTCAGTACCAAAGATTCCAACCAGAAAACAATAGGACTTCAACTAAGGCCCAATTAAAAAGGAAGAAACGGGGGGAAAAGACAAATGAGTTGGATATCCTCTTTGTCTTGAGCTATCCAGAATTCTGTGGGGAAGCAGCCTTGGTTATCCATTAGCCACAATTTCCATGGAATGATTTTCCTGTATTGCCGAACCATTTTTTCCATTGTCTTTCTTGCTACGTACACCCTGTTCTGTTATCCTTCATTCCAGATGATTGCAAATTTCTTGATACATGTCCAGATTAAAACAGTAATTTATTCAACTAAGTAAGAATAGTAGGTTTAACATTGTAGATCCTTTCTCACCCACATCTAATTTAGTATGCTGTGGCCAGCTGTGACCAACATCTTATCCTCTAGAAGCAAATCCATCTCCCAGGATGAACCTAGATATAAATTGGGAGGATGGTGTCAGGAATTCCTAATCCCTACAGGTGATCAATTTTATACTCCATAGCACAAGATTAAATTTACCTTTTTAGGATTTCAGCCTGCATGTTGTTTGTGACCATGACATTATCATGTTACAGTATTTAACCTCCATGATGTCATTTGGCAGTGAGTTCCACAGGTTAGTCATATTCTGTGCAGCACATTAGCAAGAGTGCAGAAATGGAATAGACAAACCTACTAGGTTTTCTCGCTACTGTAGGATTTTTCCCTAGTCCCACATTGACCTTAGTCTTGGTCTGAATGTGCTATGTATAGAGACACAAGATGGGTGAGATAATAGCTTTTATTGGGCCAACTTCTGTTGGTGAGAGAGACCAAAAAAAGTTGGTTCAAAAAAAGATATTACCTCACCCACCTTGTCTCTGTAGTATCCTAAAACAAACACGGCTACAACAACACTGCATACAACTGTACAGAGAAGTATTTTATTGGTTCTAAATTTGTGCACCGTTAATTTCAGTGAACACCTCTTTGTTCACATGTCATAGAAGATGATAAAGAGGAGGGCTTTGCACCCTTCATAATTTTGGGTTAATCAGGAACCCACTAATTCTTCCTCTTTCCACTCTAAATAATGGAGTGCCCAAAACCCCATCATTTCAGAACCAAAAAGGTACTCATGCTGTACTGAAAAACACCAGCCCTTTTTGTTACCAATAACCTTTTGAATTTACTGTCAGACGAAAACTTAGCTAGGGACACTACTAATAAGTGAAATACCCGAAGAGAAGGCGATTGTGAGACAGTAGGAAATCTGTGTTATGTCCCCCACGTCCGATAGTTTTCTGCAGCAAGGAATCTCTGCAAGGCAGCCAAGAGCTTCTTCTCCATCTGTTCTTCCAAGCTGCTCTCCATAAACCCTTTGGAGATTCCTCTTTACATGTATGCAAGTTCCTAAGTATGTGTTTGGCTGTTGGCCTGGAAAATGCCAGCTGTACATTCAAGAGCAGCTCGTAGGTGAAACAGATGCAGCTGCCATTTTTAAAAGTGTTTTCTGCCTGTTTTTTAACATTCTAGAATTAAGGACTGTATTATGCAGATTAAGGCAGGCAAGTGGAAGCTTCACCCCCCTCCACAAGAGGATCCAATCCAAGTCCTGTAGAAGTCAATGCATAGACTCCCATTGGCTTCAGTGAGAGTCGGTTAAAGGCTAGAGTGTCACTCCCGTAAATGTGCGGCAGCAAGGAAGATGGCGGCCAACTGCCAGGGAATCCGTCCCTTTAAAAATGCAAGTTGAGATTTACAGTCACAAAAGGAGCTTGAGAATTCTGAGGCTGAAACAGCTGATTTATTGAAAGAACTCAACCCACAGGTTGCAGTGATGAAAACCTATATAGAGCACTTGAATTCTACAGTAGAAAGGATGGTTTGGCTCAAGCAGATGACAGGCCTGTGTTACAGGCACATTATTACGTGTGCGTGAGGCTGCACATGGTATCCTACAATCTCTTCTAAATCTCTACAATGTCTCCTCAGCCTGGACCTGTCCATATAAGAGTTTCACCTCCTGGACACTACTGTGCAAATAAGTGATGGTCACATAAACACCACCCTGTACCGGAAACCTACTGACCGCTATACTTACCTACATGCCTCCAGATTTCATCCAGACCATATCACATGATCCAATGTCTACAGCCAAGCCCTAAGATACAACAGCATTTGCTCCACTCCCTCAGACAGAGACAAACACTTACAGGATCTCTATTAAGCATTCTTAAAACTACAGTACCCACCTGGGGAAGTGAAGAAACAGATTGACAGAGCCAGAAAGGTACCCAGAAGTCACCTACTACAGGACAGGCCCAACAAAGAAAGTAACAGAACGCCACTAGCCATCATCTACAGCCCCCAACTAAAACCTCTCCAGCGCATCATCAAGGATCTACAGCCTATCCTGAAGGACCATCCCCCACTTTCACAAACCTTGGTAAACAGGCCAGTCCTCACTTACAGACAGGCCCCCAACGTGAAGCAAATACTCACCAGCAACTGCACACCACACAGCAGAAACACTAACCCAGGAACCAATCCCTGCAACAAACAGCGCTGCCAACTCTGTCTGCATATCTATTCAAGGGACACCATCATAGGACCTAACTACATCAGCCACACCATCAGGGGCCCGTTCATCTGCACATCTACCAATGTGATATGTGCCAGCAATACCCCTCTGCCACGTACATTGGCCAAACTGGACAGTCTCTACTCAAACAAATAAATGGACACAAATCAGACATCAAGAATTGTAACATTCAAAAACCAGCAGGAGAGCACTTCAACCTCCCTGGACACTCAATAACAGACTTAAAAGTGGCTATTCTTCAACAAACAGACTTCCAAAACGGTCTTCAACGAGGAACTGGAATTAATTTGCAAACTTGACACCATCAAATTAGGCCTGAATAAAGACTGGGAGTGGCTGGGTTACTACAAAAAAATAATTTTCCCTCTGTTGATACTCACACCTTGTCAACTGTTGAGAATGGGCCACATCTACCATGATTGAATTGGCCTCGTTAGCACTGACCCCTCACTTGGTAAGGCAACTCGTGTCTTTTCATGTGCTTTGTATTTATATCTGCCTACTGTATTTTCCACTCCATGCATCTGATGAAGTGAGTTATAGCCCACAAAAGTTTATGCCCAAATAAATTTGATAGTTGCTAAGCTGCCACAAGGACTCCTTTTTGTTTTTTCTTCTAAATGTGACTGTTATTTTCAGACAAGTTTCAGATGAGTTTTTGCTTGCAGTGTTGTTTTCTGATTTCTTAATATCATACAAACAGGAATGTAACCACTACACCCACTCCCTCTCAAACACACTTAAGGTGATATTCTGCACTCATTGTCGTCAGTGGCAAAACTCTTGGGAACAGGTTGTCTCTTTAGATTTCCAGTACTTATTGCTTCTGGATGCAGAAGGAATACAGTACTAGGAGAACACTTTTCTTATAGGATTTTGATGGTGCTAGTACCAGCCACAATCAGGGAGGACATAGGTAGCGTGAGAATGAAATATACATTGTGTGCATGCGCATGCATACATACATATAAAGTATGAAGTTAACCAAACTTTTCACATTCTAAAGTTCATAAATTCATGTTTGAATCAAATTTTTGGTGATTTTTTTTGAGATTAGACCAGGATTTCTGGGTTTCAGTGCTCCCAAATGTGGGAGTGTTGGATAAGGGGTTTGTTTTGCGTGTTATATGGGTTAAGGGACAGTTGCAAAATTCTGATCTGGATTAAGTTTCAAATTATGGCTTTAACAACTGAAACGAAAGATAACCATGTTCAGAGCATATGTATACAAAATGGTTAAGACCTTGGTTTTACATCACATATGATAGCTGATATCTGTAGCAGCATAATGTTCCTTAGCACCAGACTGCAGCCTTGGTTCAGTATTGACTCACAGACGCACTCTTTCCACCAGAGCGTTTCTTACAATTCTCCCATGCAAGTACTGTTCAGGACAGACCCTGCATGGCTTATATGATGAAATCACAGCCCAAGGCTCTGATTGTCTTTTCGAGAAAACATTTGTGAGTCTATACGTCAGGACGAGAAGACTGCAAGCAATTTGAAACGTGCCTCGTGTGTTTTAGCCATCTGTAAACCTATCTGATAAGAAACATAATGTGGGTAAGTTACGGTTTAAATGGTTCTGTAAATGACAGACAGGAATTATGAGCTGTTAGAGAGCTAACTATTCAAGTTCACATTGGGAACCTGATTTCCGTGACAGAATGAGTGCCAGATGAAACCTGCATAAACATGAGTTGAACTCCTGCCTTAGAACATATGTGAAAATGAACTCAGTGGCCTCAGTCTCCGCATCACTGGCACACATTGAAAGAAAAATGCAAATCCACACAACACTTATCATCATTCTCAATTTCCACTCTAGGACAAGAATAGTGGGTTGGGACTGAAGTGCCTTGACACAGCTATATGGGGCCCAGGATGGGAGTAGCAAGGGTTGCTTTAGCTCAGGAAAGAAGAGTGCTGGCAGAGCCATATGTGAGAAGCTTGCACAGTGCTTGCTATCAGCCAGTGCTATTATGCCTTCACTTTAATGAATGCTGAACTCACCCACAAACACTTTAAAAGAGTCACTCACACTTGATTTCCGTCAAACTGTTTGCAATGTCTCTTTATAATGTACAGATAGAGAGTGGCTCAAATAGAAACGTCACTGATAAATCCAGCGTCTGTTCTAAAATTGGTTGGATTAAATGTGTCAGTTTTTAAATAATGCTGTCCTTGTGTCTGTTGACAAGGAGTCATCTGCTGATACTGAGTCCTTCCTTTTCCAATAGCTTTCAGCATCCAGCATATTGTAAACAACAAGACTGCATATTCTACATGGTAATTGGAAGCACTGTAAGCCTTAGTCGAGTGACAAGTTTATCTGATTTGCTAGGATATCTATTTACTGGATAGTACTTGATAGCTTAATAGAAAAACAACAAAATCTTTTCTCTCATCAATTTCCCTGAAGATTCTTGTGTTTGTTTTGTTCTGTCTGTCTATCTCTGTCCTCAAGTTGCGTATTGTTCTTAACTTCAAGGGTCAGTTCCTTCTGTGAAGTGATCTTTGCCTTTGTGTCTAAGGGCGTGTCTGCACTGGCAGAGTTACATTGCTGGCAGTTACATCGCTGCACAGAGAGAGCTGAAGGGAAACCACTGTTGTGTGTTCACACTGTCAGTTGTCTGTGCAATAACATGTTCACACTTGCAGCATTGGCAGTGGTATTTGGAGCATTGCACTCCGAGGAGTATCCAACAGAGCATCTCTTCCTCTTCTGCCTCTAAGAGTTGTGGAAAGACAGAGAGGGTTGCAGGGCATCATGGGTCCTGTCCCAATGCCCTGTGATGCATTGCTTTGCATCCCAGCAATCCCTGTACTTCTGTCTGCATTTGGCGCCATCTTTCAATGGTTTGTGTACTGCGTGCTCTGCCTCTTCAGTCTGCAGGAATGGATCCCGAACAGCTGACCAGTGTGCTGCTCGTTCTGACCAACACATCACGAGTAGCAGTGGAGTTATTCCTTAAACTACAAAGACAAGAGGAGTGTGACATTGATCTCGCTATGCATAGTAACTACAATACAAGATTGCTTAGAACTGTGTGACAATTGCACCGTGGAAGCTGACTACTCCAGACTGCTACCGATCAGTCGCTAACTAGTTTGGAGTGGGAAAGTTGACCGTTGGACTCAAGTTGATGGAAGTGTGCAGGGCCATTAATCACATCCTGCTCCAAAAGACCATGACTCTGGGCAACATGCGTGACATTGTGGATGGCTTTGCACAAATGGGCTTCCCTAACTGCAATGGGGTGATAGATGGCATACACATTCCAATTCTGGCACCAGACCACCTAGCCACCAAGTACATTAATCGGAAGGGGTATTTCTCAGTGGTTCTCCAGGTGCTTGTGGATCACCATGAGCGCTTCATAGATATTAATGCAGGCTGGTCTGGAAAGGTGCATGATGCACGTGTCTTTTGGAACACTGGCCTATTCAGGAAGCTGCAAGGAGGGACTTCCTTCCTGGACCAGAAGATCACTGTAGGTGAAGTCGAAATTCCCATTGTGATCCTGGGAGACTCTGCCTGCCCCTTAATGCCATGGCTTATGAAGCCATACACGGGCCAACTTGAGAGCAGCAAGGAGCAGCTCAACAACAGACTGAGCAAGTGCAGAATGACTGTTGAGTGTGCTTTTGGTCGTTTAAAGGCCCGCTGCCTCTCTGGGAAGCTGGACCTGGCCAATGACAATATTCCTATGCTTACAACTATGTGCTGTATGCGCCGTAATATTTGTGAAGGGAAGGGTGATAGCTTCACTCGTGGCTTGACTGCAGAGGCTCAGTGCCTGGAGGCTGAGTTTGAACAGCCAGAGACCAGGGCTATAAAAGGGGCACAGCCTGGGGCCATAAAGATCAGGAATGCCTTGAGTCAGCAATTTGAAGTTTAGAACCACTTCTATTCGTTGCTATGCTTGGGATTGCAGTGCTTGTAATGCTAGGAGGTGACTGTGATTGGTGCAGATGATGCAATATGAAGGTTTAACATAATTGTTGCTTTGCAGGGCTCTGTTTGCTTTTAATTAATAAAATAAAGATTTCAAACTAACACAATTCTTTTATTAAAAAACAACAATCGGAGAAGAGAGTCAAACCAAAAAAACCCATCAGCAGTGAGAGAGATGGGGGAAAGGAAGGTCTCAGGAGGAGGTGGAGTCCTGGGACGGCTAAAAATTTATGCATGTCCAGAGATCATATCCAACCTTCTTCTTTGGAGTACAATACAGTGAGTACTGTTCTTCAGCATGACCGAACTGCAGAGGAATGGGTGTTGAGTGCAGTGGGTAGTAGGAGTCCGCAGTGCTGGACTGTGAGGGGGAGAAGTGGACTAGACCGGAGCCAGAAGGTTGATAAGAGTGTGTTGGCGGTGTCTGGGGGGAGCATGGGAAAGAGTTTTGCGACAGCGACTGAAGGGGAGGGCGGGCACAGAGCTGCTCAGTTTGCAGTGCTAATATCACCTGGAGCATGTCCGCTTAGCATGCCATAACTTTTAAGAGATGCTCCGTGGCTTCATTCTGGCATTCGTTCTCTTTTTGGTCCCTCTTCTTGCTGTCCTGCCACTCCTTCAATTCCTGTTTCTCGGCTGCAGAGTGCATCATAACATTATACAGAAAGTCCTCCTTAGTTCTTCTTGGTCACTTTCTAATTCTGTGCAGCCGTTCAGCCACCGATAACAAAGAGGGAGTCTGGGCTCCCCAAATCATCTCTGTGAAGTTTAAATGCAACATTTTACAGAAGCAGGATTGTTTACAACACACAGACCACTGATTCAGTGATTTAAAACACAGCCACTATATACATACCTGTCACTAACTGGCTGACCCCAGTGTTATGCAGACAAAACTACACAGGGTCGTTTCAGGGGACAAGGAAAAGATGCCATGTTTATTATGATAACACAATTTGATTTATGATCAATAACTAATGTTCTGCAGCTGCTGGATAGTTATCAGTCCTGAAAGTAGCTTGAGTCCATGGCTTGATTTTGCAGCTTGGGTTCGTAGCTTGTGGTGGTTAACTGGCCAGGAAAGCCGGGCTCAAGGAAGGGCTCGGTCTGCCCTCCCATGTTGGCAGCAGAATGTTACCTCCACAAAGTCTTCCATCTCCCTCATCTTTTTTATAGGCTTTTATTTTGAATCAAGAGTCTATAGGTCTTGCTGTGTCACGCTGCTTCTGTGTTTGGAGTGATTGATCACCTGTCAGTTGCAGACCCGACTTTCAGCCTTGGACCTGGCTTTGATCTTCCTTCTATTGTACCTTTGTTCTTTTAGGGTGGACTCTTCTTACTTTGTTAGAGCTGTTGTCTGCATCTTCAGCCATTGGTGTTTGAACTTGATTTCATCAGGACAGGCTGATGCTGGAGGTTGATTCCATCATCCATACTTACCTCATTCACACAATTAAACTAAACTAATAAGATTATATTAGGCAGTGGTTCCCAAACTTGTTCTGCCGCTTGTGCAGGGAAAGCTCCCATTGGCCCAGATTGGCGAACCGCGGCCACTGGGTGCTGCAATCGGCCAAAACAGCAGACACGGCAAGTACACAAACCAGGCCAGCCTGCCAGGGCTTTCCCTGCACAAGCGGTAGAACAAGTTTGGGAACCACTGCATTAGGGTTTTGAAAATGAAGGTTGCAGCAGGCTTTTACAAAATGGAGTGAGCATTTTAAAATGGAGTTTGAGTTATAGTACGGACAAGTGTAAGGAATGGCAAAGAGTGAACAGAAGCTACAATGTAGACAAGTATAAGGAATGGCAAACAGTGAACAGAAGTTACAATGTTGAAACAGTGCAAGTTTCAGTGATTTAAGCAGCAACTGGATTGAAAGTGAAATTTGCAAGGGGAGCTGGCTGAACAGCTATGGCTCTTAACAAACATCTTGATCTCAATTAGCCTGTTATTAGGGTAACCGGTTTTATGAATGAATGTTGTTTCATTCATAAAACTTTACTTATGAACAATTTCATATATCAGTTCTACACCAGGCAAACAAGCATGAGCCACAAGACCTCCAAAATGGTGAGTAGCTGCAGGGGCAGGGTAAATCACTCTTCCCAGACCTTGCTGCACACTGGGCACGGGGCTCTTGGGGAGAGCCGGCACTGTAGGGGGTGCCTGATAATCATTCCTGTCCCCACACTTTCCACAGGCTGTGATCATTATGGAAGATATCTCGCTGCTGATGGTGAGCAGGGAACAACAAAGGGTCTTCTCCAAGTCTGCGGCTTTCTCCCTGGCCCTTATGTGTGCAGCAGTGGTTTTCCAGCCCATGACGGCACAGTAGCACAGGAAAGTTGCCGTTAATGGGGCAAGAAACAAAGCAGCTCTGCCAAAGGACCTGTGGCAGCAGATTGCCCAGTATCTCCATGAGCGTTTCCTGAAGATCTCTGAGGCAGAGTCCCGTGAAGTGAGAGAGTCAATCAACAGTCAATCAATCCACCGCTCAGACTAGGCAAGTGGTGGTACGTGCATCAGACAGACACAAGCCTGCTTTCTGTACCCCTCCTGCAGCCTCCCTTCAGTGATTCCCAAAATCAGATCCAGTTAACAGGAGCCTCCTCTTCTGTTTGCTCTTCACCAAGATCCGATAGCTGTGACTGGCTAGCCTCTTCCAGGGTAGAGAAGAACTCCTGGCTGCATGTATCTCTGACCTCTGAGTCATCCTCTGCCTCTGGGTCTCCCTCCTCCTCCACATCCTCATCCAAGATTTCCTTCTCCTGGCTCGGTCCACTCTCGACCAACGTGCAAGCCACTGAAGTATCCACAGTGGTCTTGGCAGTGGAGGTGGGGTCATCACTGAGTATTGTGTCCAGATCTTTGTAGTACCAGCAGTTTGTGGGCTCCTGCACCTTGTGGTAGGCATTCTGGAGCTCCTTCACTTTGACCCTGCACTGCAGTGTGTTCCAGTTATGGCCCCTTTCTGTCATGCATCATGAAATCTGTCCATAGGTATCATAATTCCTATGACGGGAGCAGAGCTGGGACTGGACAGCCTCCTCTCCCCAAATGCTGATGAGGTCCAGCAGCTCAGCATGTCTCCAAGTTGGGGATTACTTGGTGCATGGAGCAGACATGGTCACTTGGAAAGATGCACTGAGACCACTGCACATGTCACCAAGCAAACAGGAAGGGGACTTTCAAAATTCCCAAGAAATTTATGGGTGGGCTGATGGTTGGTCACCTGAGGGCAGGGCAGTAGAGTTCAAACCGATGACCAGAGAGGCAAGAACAGGCATTGTGGGACACCTCCCGGAGGCCAATCACAGTGCTGTAATCGACCAGGGTGTGGTTGTAGCCCTAGCGCAGAAAGCTCTTTGCCTCTTGTCGGAATGGTTTTTTTACAGTGCTGCAACTGTGCAGTTTCTGTGCACTAAGTGGCTTGGCAGTGTGTACACCTCAGGAGTTACAATGCAGAAAGCTACTTTGCTGCGCAGAAATTTGCCAGTATAGACAGAGCCTAATATACTTTACATCCAGAAAATAACTAAACAGTTTTGTAGATAAGTCACTGAAATGTTCCACAAACATTTCACAGTCAGAAACAAGCTCCACTTCTGAGGTGTTCGTAACTCTGAGGTTCTGCTGTGAAAGACAATTAGCATCCGTTAGCGAGTTCCACTAAAACAATCAATAGAAATGCATCCGGAGAAGACATGGTTTGCATGAGTTTATACTGCATAGCACACTCAAGCATTCTGTGGTCATTGAAGGGCTACTCATAGGAAAGAGCAACATAAAATGCTAAGGGTTTACAGCATCAGGATGCTACTTTGTTCACCTATCATTGGTTAGGAGGAGCCGTAGAGAGTGAGTTGGAGAACAAAATGCTGGAGAATAAAATCTAGGGATAAATTCTGCCTTAATAGGAAATGCTTTTGGGAGGTAATGACTAGAAATGACCAAAAGGATCTTTTCCGTCTCTGTTTTTTCATGGTCCCGTAGAAATTAATCTGTATCCAATGCGTACTCCCCAAATGTGCTTCTTTACTCTAGTGCCCTGATTAAGCACTTTTATTCTTACCTCCATGGTCAATCATTTAGTCCCCGGCCTTGTGAATCAGTTAGCATGGCTAATGAAATGAATGTTTACTGGTCACAAGAACTGTAGGTGAATGATGGAAATTTATTTTCCCCTGATTGATTTAATCAGTCTGTTGCTCATGATGCAATGCCATGGTCTTCAAAGCCCACAAACATCCTTAATTATTGACTGTGTTAGAATAAAAGGAAGCAGATATTTTCAACCAGAAAATAGAAATGCTGTTGAGACTTTACCGCTGGTTACAAGTGTTCAAACTGGAATCTGAAGAGCATGATAATAAGGAACAGTTGCTTCAATGTCTGATGCAAAAGAGTTGAAAAGTGCTTCAGGGGAAAAAAAATATCCACGGGTACATCTTTTGTAGGAGGAGATATTCTGAGTCATGAAATCACATTGCTGCAAAAGGTAGTCTCTCTATTACCCAGATCTGGTTGGAAAATAGGAATTTTTCTTCTGGAAATTTTGATTTTTCATCAGAAGTCAGAAAGCTCCCAAGCTGAAATGCTTTCAATCAAAAACTATCAGGTTTTGGCCAAAATTTTTCAGGTTTTGCATTTTTTAACAAGATGAAATTTTCTTCAGAAAGAAAGCACATGCCACAGAAAATTTCATTTAGTCAAAATCCCAATTTTTCCATCAAAAATCAGTTTTGACAGAAATATTTTTGACCATTCCTACTCTTACCATCTGCTGGTTGCAGCCTCTGAGAAATAATCTGAGGGTCTCAGTCCCTCCCCACTCAGCAGTAGCTGAGCCTCTTGGTAACAATCTCCACAGAGAGGCCCAGAGCTGAGGCTAGGTCTACGCTATAAACTCACATTGCTATTGTGATGTTGCAATCAATATGGTTTTATAAAAATATGCTAATGAGTGAATATAATGTAACTGGAATATGCTTCATGCAAAAGGTCTCTTGTAAGGTATCATTACAAAGCTTACAATCTACTGAATGTGATCATCCTATTTGTATAAATGTACCACTCTTGTATCTGAAACTAGAAATATGAAATATAACTCTGAGGGCCTATTGTAATTATGCAAAGTGTGGGCCATTAATGGTGGTTTGGAGTCTTAATGACTCCCATTAACGAGGACAATTGTATGCAGACAGCTGTTTTTTACCTGTAAGTCTTCCTATATACATGTGTGCTGGCAAGTGGGCAATGAAGTCTTGCAGTAACATGTGATCATGTCACATGAAACTGGAAGCCATCTAAACCTGGGTCGTTCCATTGAGAAAGAAAGGGTGGGAACCGAGAAGGACAAAGGATTCCTGCCTTGTGCAAAGATATATAAGGCTTGAAAACAGAACAAAGGGGAAGAGGAGCCCATCATGAAGAATCCCTCTAGCTCTACCACCTGAGCTGGAACAAGAGCTGTTGGGGAAAGAAATTGTGCCTCAGGCCTTGATGAGTGTCCAATCTGGAGGAAAAAACTTACTGAAACATCTCTGAGGTGAGATTATCTGTATGGCGTTGAATACATAGATGTGTGTTGTCGTTTAATTTGCTTGGTGACTTCTTTGGTTCTGTCTGTACTACTTGGAACCACTTAAATCCTACTTTCTGTATTTAATAAAATCACTTTTTACTTATTAATTAACTCAGAGTATGTATTAATACCTGGGGGAGCAAACAACTGTGCATATCTCTCTATTATTGTTATAGAGGGCAAACAATTTATGAGTTTACTCTGTATAAGCTTTATACAGGGTAAAACAGATTTATTTGGATTTAGACCCCATTGGGAGTTGGGCATCTGAGTGTTAAAGACAGGAACACTTCTGTGAGCTGCTTTCAGGTAAACCTGCAGCTTCGGGGCAAGTAATTCAGATCCTGGGTCTTTGTTGGAGCAGATGGGAGTGTCTGGCTCAGCAAGACAGGGTGCTGGGGCCCCAAGCTGGCAGGGGTAGACGTAGTCTTGGCACATCGGGTGGCAGCTCCCTACGGGGGGGGGGAGGGGTTCCGTGATCCAACCCATCACAGCTATAACTTACAGTGAAAAAATCCACACCCCTGAGAGACACATTTATACCAACCTAACCCCTGCTGAAGACAGCGCTATGTTGACGGGAACGCTTCTCTTCTTGACATAGCTTCTGCCTCTCACAAAGATGGATTAACTATGCCGATGGAGAAGCTGCACTGGACTCTCTTTCGGGAGCTGTGAGCCTAGTACTTCCCAGAAACACTAAACTTCACTTCAGTAATGTGTCCTGATATCTCATAACGTGTTTGTTCATGCTCTTAACAATTCGTCCTGCATCTATGTCTTGGGTCTGTAATCCTGTTGCGGGGCATGTTAATTTTTGTCACACAGCCAGGGCCTATACCCAGGGGTGCTGAAACAATTTGTATAGTGGGGATGCTGAAAGACATTGTAACTGTAAACCCTGTATATGATGGAAACCACTTCAAGCCACAGGATGCGGCAGCACCCTAGCACCCCTAGTTCCAGCACCTATGCCTATAAAGTCAACATAGGTTTCAATCTGATACTTGAATGATCTTTGTAGTGTCACAGAACAGTCTGAACCATTCAGTCTTCAGAAGTGTGAACAAGTGAATAGATTGCAGTCAGACACCACAGAAACTTACCTGTTCAGAGAGAGTGAATCAGGAGGCTGAAATTTCTATTGCAGGGGTACGCAACCTATGGCACGCATGCCAAAGGTGGCACAGGACTTAATTTTCAGTGGCACTCACACTACGCGGGTCCTGACCACCGGTCTGGGCGGGCTCTGCATTTTAATTTAATTCTAAATGAAGCTTCTTAAACATTTAAAAAACCTTATTTACTTTACATGCAACAATAGTTTAGACTAACAGACGTATTGGAGCATGAGCTTTCGTGGGTGATTCGCTGGATCCATGAAAGCTCATGCTCCAATACGTCTGTTAGTCTATAAGCTGCCGCAGGACTCTTTGCTGCTTTTACAGATCCAGACTAACACAGCTACCCCTCTGATATTTAACAAGAGTTTAGTTATATATTATAGACTTATCAAAAGAGACCTTCTAAAAATGTTTAAATGTATGACCGGCACGCGAAACCTTAAATTAGAGTGAATGAATGAAGACTCGGCACAGCACTTATGAAAGGTTGCCAACCCCTAGTCTATTGCATAATGTAGTTTACACATGCTATGGCTCACCATGCATTTTTGTAAAAAGCGACAAATTGTCCTGTGGCACCTTATAGACTAACAGACGTATTGGAGCATGAGCTTTCGTGGGTGAATACCCACTTCATCAGATGCATGTATTTTTGTTAAAATTACTGTGGTTGTAGTGTCCAGATTGTGTCAGGATTGGGGCCCTCTTGTACTATGTGCTGTATAAAGATATAGGTAGGCACAATGCTGTCTCTGAGGAGAAATTAAAAAGACGAGAGCTCTCCAAAGGTAGATGAGAAAAAATTGATCAAATAGACGCCACTTTAATACACATGTCTGCATGTATTCTTTTTCTTAATTTTATAATTACATTAATGAATGAATGTCAAGCTTTTTGCACCTGCCCCTCAGCCTATTTCAGTGGTCCCCAACCTTTTTGTCTGGCGGGCGCCAGACGAAGGACTGTGGCGGCGGTCAAACATCCACCGAAATGCCGCCGAATTTCGGCGGCGATGCCTCTCGATGATGCAGCTTGTCAGCAGCAAGCGGCGTCATTGAGAGGCATCACTGCCGAAATGTCGCTGAAATTCGGTGGCATTTCGACAGATGCTCGACTTCTGGCCAGGACGGGGGTGCATTTAGATGCCCCCCCGGGCGCCATGGCCACCGCAGGCACCGCATTGGGGACCCCTGGCCTATCTGTTAAATCTTGCCATTAGGGATGGCCAAAGCTCAAAAAACTCTAGAGTTTTGATTCCATGTTTATTTTGAACCACTATCATTCTGAAATCCAGTTCAGAAATCTCACAGGGACAGGTTTTTCTCATTTTTCCTGAGACAAAAAGGTCACATTGTGGTATTTCATTATCAGAGCTTCTGCTAGAACCAGGAAGTGCACAGGGGCCTGGATTTTTCTTTAGGAAGTGAATCAAAAACTTTCAACTTTTTGAGCAAAGGGATTAGCTAGCTCTGACATTTATCCAAGCCACTTCCCTCCACCCATAACATGTATTATACAAATCAAAGCAGAAGCAATATGAGCTCAGGACTCTTGGTATCCAAAACACACGTTTCCAGCTAAGCAGCTTCACCAGCTCCGTAGAAAAGAACTACTATCCATGAGCAGATCCATCTTATTCCAGTAGAGCTCCCACATAGACAAGTTCAGTTTTGCACAATAGGCTTCATTCAAGTCTCCTTATGTAGGCTGTTTTGACAGGACTAAGCTTTAACTAATTTATCTGCCAATAACCCATGATGTTGCTGTCACAGAGCTTGTATCTGAAGCAGAAAATATTCATGGATGAGACATTTCTGTCACAGGGCCAAATTCAGACCTAGCGTAATCAGGCAGAATTCCGAGAGAACCAGTGGAGTTATAACTGATTATATCAGGACAGAATTTGACCTAGGAGCTGCAGGGTGTCATATTGGGTGCTGTGGTTAGGTCTAACAGTTATTGAAAGGGCTGTGAATTGGGAATAGACTACTCTGGTGGATCATTGTTTACCTCCATCAAAGCAGTTTTGAACTGCAATCCAACATCCATTTCACATCTCCAGCAGCATAGACTTCTTCAGTCAGGGGGATTTTGTTCTCACTATATAGGTCTCTTGCTGTGTATGCAATTCTGTTTTATTCTCCTGGGGGGAATATTTTTGAAGTTCTTCAAATATTTCAGTGCTCCTCTAGGTTCAAAACCCCATTGCTAGTTTTAAAATATTGCATATTCCAGTTTGGATTGCTTTTCACCAATATTTTTAAGTCTGTCTGCCATGTCACACGCCTTCATTCCTTGCACTAGCACCTGGTCTGTATGCCCTCCAATAATGTGAAAATATTGGTGTGTACCAAACTTCCTCCCCTGCCCCTCCCCCCTACAAATATGCAAGGTTTTCAAAACAAATGAAAAGAATACAATCTTCTATGTCCACTGAGCACTCGTGCATCTCAAAGGATCAGGTACCTTATTCATATTTCTCAAAGAGAAACATCTCCCAGTCATCCTGTCTAGGCAAAAAAGTGTGAAGGGCAGAGCCGCACACTCCAGAAAGCAACGGGTCTCTTTTCGGTGGACTGATGTCTCATGACAGTCATATCATTAACAGAAATTTAATCTGAGAAGATTTTATGCTAGATGATATGATTATTATAAACTGTGTGGCAAACTCCGCTTCTTACATCAGGGAAGTTTATTTTAGTGCTCAGAAAGGGAGGGGCTAACAGCAGTAGCTAAGAACCAGGCATAGCAGCTGTGTGACTCCCCCGACCCCCATATATACTCCACATCAGCTGGAGAATTTCTCACTCCCAGCTCAGAGTCCTGAGTGTGACATCATTCCTGCTTCTCTGAACATGGTGTCACTCTGTCAGTTGCCCAGAAAGGCTGTGGTGGGTGTGAAACCAGCTCTAGATAGCTTGGAATATTTGATGTGTTTCTTAAGGTTCCAGTTGCTGGAATCAAGAGATTGCATGAAAACCTCAGCTTTCTTTTATTTAAATTCTAGCTCTCATAATTGGGGAGAAAAGCTTGAAACCCCAATTCAAGTGCACCATAAACTGGAAAACAACCCCTCCCGTTTTTTAAATCTAATTATTTTCAAGCAGTCTCCGGACTTGAGGGCCTGACTCATGATTTTTGAACACTTGGGGTTGTCAATACCAGGAATGGGGCCAGGAACGTGATACCATGTTCAGAGAGGCAGGAATGATGTCATACTCAAGACTCCCTGTCTGAGATGGTGGTGAGAAGTTCCCCAGGTGACATGTATATGTATGGTAAGGGGATGGAGTTTATACAGACCTTATGCCTGGTTCTTTGTGCTACTCTTAGCCCCTCCCTTTTTGAGCACT
This sequence comes from Chelonoidis abingdonii, assembly GCF_003597395.2. NCBI lineage: Eukaryota > Metazoa > Chordata > Testudines > Testudinidae > Chelonoidis > Chelonoidis abingdonii. Next base: position 82,476,580 of record NC_133776.1, read on the forward strand.
ACAATGAATTTCCCTGATGTAACAGCACAGTGTGCTGTAAGGTTCATATGAATCGTATAGTAGAGCATCATAATGGTGAATAGAGCAATGAAACATATTTCAGGACCCCAAAGATCAGGACTAGAGCTGAGGGAATTTTTTCCCCAGCAATAGTTTATTTGCTGAAAAAAATGCTGTCTCAGGTCAAATTCAGCAAATTGTTTTGGCCAAAGGCAAAATTTAGAAACAATCAAAACAAAGCATTTTAATAGTTTTGAAATGACATGTTTTGACTTCTTGTTTTGAAACTGTTTCTTTTTGAAATTTAGCTAAAAAAAAAGAGTAAAAATAACCAAAAATGTTTAGTTTCAATTCAAATGTTTAGTTCAGCCTGAAACAAACTTTTATTTAGTTGTTTTGGAAAGGAAAAAAATTTGTTCCTTTAGGTTGACCTGAAATAACTTCTGGGGAGCATTTTTGTGCATCAGCCACCAAACCCCAAAATTAATTATTGATAACAAAAAAAAAAAAAAAGATTGAGCCAGATGAGCTCCAGGCAGGCTCAAAGAGGAGGGCAGTAAAGCAAAACAAAGATTGCAGGCCTTAAAACTAGAACAGGCCTGTGGCCAATCCAGAAGCAAGGTCTGAAGGTAACAGGCTTTCAAACAATCAGTTGTTTGAAATAAAGTGATGTTTAAAGTGGGAGTATTTGCAAAGCTTATTGATTGACTAAAAGCAATGAAGTACCCTGCCTAGTAATCCAGTGCTCTGACTCACTAAACTAAATTGGTTTCAGACCAGCAAGCAGCACCGCCTCGCTGACCACTCTTGGTCCAGAGACACCTTTGTTGCAATCTCCACTTTTTAACAGACTCTCAAACAATGTACTTTAGTCAGCTGCTGCTTTCCCATTCCTACCCAGCTCAATCCAAAATCCTGCTAGGGTCAACATGAACGAGCAAAGGGAGTAAGGGAATTGGTTGCAGGAGACTGAAGCCGGGTTGTTAAAAATGAGCAAACCACAAACACCTGGTGTGGGAAGGGAACCTCAGGCAGGGAGCTGAAGTAGTTCTTGACTGGAGCTGATGGTGGGAAGTCAGTAAGGGACTCAGTTCTAAGCAGGATAGCTGTCAGCTGAATCCCAGAGTGGCTCACCCCCTAAGACTGATGAGAGGACTGTGATGGAACCCTCTTGCTTGTCCAGGCTCTGAGGTAAGAGCCATGCCCTGGGACACACTTCTGGGCCTTTGAGTGTGTTTTATCTGAATAAATTCTGATCCAATAAGAGTGGGGATGGGATGAGCAAGCGTGGAGTCTGTGTAAAAGTCCTGGAAAAGGGAGGATAAAAAGCAGGGCCTTATTGAATTCTGGGAGGTGGGCTGGCATCAGGACCAGCGCTAGAGTTTTTTGTGCCCTAGGCGCACGGCCATTTCGCCGCTCCCACGGCTCTGGTGGAGCTGCCGCAGTCGTGCCTGCGGGAGGCCCATTGGAGCCGCGTGGGACCAGCGGACCGTCCGCAGGCATGCCTGCGGCAGCTCCACCAGAACCACGGACCAACAGACCGTCCGCAGGCACAACAGTGGCAGGTCCACCAGAGCCGCCTGCCGCCCCCCTGGCAAAATGCTGCCCCCTGAAAATCCTGGCACCCTAGGCCATTGCCTAGTTTGCCTCAATGGAAGCACCGGCCCTGGCTGGCACAAGCCTCACTGCATCTAAAGGCCCCTCTCCTAGCCTTGGGGGAGGAGCTGCTGAACCTGGGGTTCAAATGAGCGTGGGGGCAACTAAGGAAGAACAAGGTAAGGAGTGGGGGTCATCAGTTGAAAATTGGGGATCCAGAAGGATAAAGAGAAGGGTACTGCAGAGGCACTTTGGCCACGAGCAGATGCTGGGAGCGGCCAAATCACTTACAGTTGGGAACTGAAGTCTCCATGTTAAGGGGCTATAGGGGCATCGGAGGGCATATGTGCTGGCTTCCTCTGGGCCCCAGGGATTCTCAACCCCAGGCCCTGCCACCTTATCTGTTCTATGGAAACCCCTGCCCTGCCTCTCTCCATCTAGTTTCACCCATTCCCCACTCTTCCTTCTCCTTTCCAGAACCTCCTGCATGCCGTGAAACAGCTGATTGTGGGGGGCAGTAGGGGCTGGGAGGGAGAGAGGGGGAGGGGCTGATCAGCAGGTGGGTGAGGAGTGGGGAGCTGGCTGCCAGTGGATGCTAAGCACCTACTAACTTTTTTCCATGGGTGCTCCAGCCCTGGAGCACTCATGGAGTCAGCACTTATGCCTTAGTGTCAGAGAGGGATTCTGCAGAGTGAGAGGTGAAAGGGGAAGGGCCAGGCTGTGCCTGGTGGATGAGCCTGAGGAAGCAGCAGGGAGAGAAGTGAGTCACTGCTTTGTTTTTTAAACAAAACAAAATCCAAAGTTGAATTAGTTGGGCTGTGTGGATTTCATTATGTTCTTTAATAAACTCAATTAAATGTTAAATGGAACTTTATTGACTAAATAGTCAAATCAGTTTCTTTGCATTTAATGTTGATTACTTAGTTTGATTATATTTTTAGCATCCAGATTTCATCTAAACATACGGGTCTGATACTGCCCCCACTGAAGTCAATGGAAGTTTTGCTATTGAACTCAGTGGGAATAGGAGGCGGCCAAGAGCTTAATGTGAAGTGTGTCATTAGTGAGGGGCTGTGAGTCTGCCCAGCTTTATTAACAACGAGAAGGATGAACATTACATGAACACCCTGTAACTTACTATTATGTACTCTCCGTTATCTGAATTGCATGGGAATGGTGGAATTTATTTGAATGGTTGGGAGTTTGAATAATCACGAAGGAAGGAGCCATGTGGCAGTGCGATGGCCATCCCTGTGGCTAGGATCTCCTCCTCTCAGTCCTGGCCAGGGATCTCTGCTCTGTCACTCACTCCCGTGATGGCAAGTCTGCAGAGGGCTCCCTGCACTGCTGCAGGGTTGGTGACAACCAATCCCTACAGATGCAAGGGGCGGGGGCTGCTCTGGTCCTGCTCTGGACTCTGTTCTGCCCTGCCCCCCTCAGGCCTATATCCTTCCTCACACCTGCAGGGATCTACTGCCACTGGCCCACTGACAGCACAGGGAGCCCTCTGCTCTGCTTCCCCATTGGCATGGCCCTGTTCGCTCACTCACTCCCACGATGGTGGAACTGCAAAGGGCTCCCTGCACTGCTGCAGGTACCATTCATCATCAGAGTGGCCTCCCCTGTTGCCAGGGTTGTCTTCTCCTCCTCGTCCTTGCAGTCCTGGCTGAGTGTTATTGCTGTATTATTCAAACCTCCGCATTATCCAAATGCTGAAGAGGGTGCACCTCTCACGCTGGGGGACAAGGAAAGGACTCGGCTAATGCAGAGGTTTAGATAATAGGGCTCTGGAGGAATGAGAGTATACTGTAAATGTTCCACTCATGTGGGAAAATGTCACTCATTCCAATACATTACACAAAGCAGACAGAAATATGCAGCTCTAAAAGCCAGATACATCACAGGTATTGTGAATCTAATGTACCTTCAGTGCCAAAGGATAATCCTATTTAGCTAGTTAATTCTCCCTCTGCAGTGATGCAGCACTCATTTAAGACATAGAGTAATATTTGAAACCTCATGTACAGCTTGGGATGGGACCAAGCTGCAAACTTCATGTACTGACCTGTGGCTGCTTAACTACGGGTGGTAGAATCAAACCTGGGACTGTCAGTACCAAAAGTGCACATCCCTACTATTTGAGCTAAAGGTGAAACTATTATCTGTGAGTAAGTAGTGGGTCATTAGTCCCTGGGACTAGCAACAAGAGGCTGGCATGATTACAAGTACTGAGTCCTAATGTATTACGTATTTCTTCTGTTAGAGCTAGTGCAGAGTGATGTTCGCAGGTGTTCAAGTCTCATCTAATGTAGCATTTTGTACCAAACTGGGGCTGTGAGTACAGACAGGCACCCTGGTTCTCAACGGCTATCAAACACTGGAGCATCAGCACAGACACATTACTACTGTACTGAAGCCCACAGGCTTGATTACCACTTATGACTGTGGTATCTGTGTACAAGCAGCCACAGTTTATTATAGTGGGAGCCAGAACTGGATCCGAAGTTGGACTTCCTCAAATTTGGGGGAAGTCTGAAGACTGGGTTCAGGTCTGTCTCATTTTAGAGAGCGGCCCAAGTTGGAGAGATCAGAACTCAGCCCAGGTTTCCCCAAAAGGCAGAGGATTCAAATCCATGATACCACTCTGGACCCACCTCGGTTTAAAAGTGGCTAATTGAAACCCCCCTGACTCCCAGTGATGTGCATTTACTCACATGAGTAGTCTCAATGACTTCACTGGCACTACTTATGTGAGTAACTGCTTGTCCGTGGGAGTGAGGGATTCCCAAACTGACCCCAAAACTTAGACACAAAACATGCTCTGAAGGAAACTAATCTCCAGTGAAGACAAACCCTAAGAGTAAATCATAGGGCTTTGCAGAGGTTAGCTAAATAAAGGGGAGACAGATTCTAAAATTGCCACCAAAGTTTACAGCCCCCATTATCTACGTCACAACTGAGCAAATTCCTTTTTAAATTACTTGTTGAGGAATAATTTAAAAAATCTTGGGCCTGATTCTCCTCTCACTTGTGCCAGTTTTGCATTGGCGTAATTCCATTAACCTCCCTGGAATTACCCTTGATCTGAGTGGAGTTCCAGATCTTGGGCCTTCTCGCCAAGCCCCTAACTTTGGAAAATTTCCCCCTTATAGTGAGAGAGAGAGATGGGGAAACATTTTCATCCAGTTTATCAGCTGGAGTGTTGCAATGATTTTAATTAATTGGTGCTGTTAGGAAAACACATTCTTTCCTTTGTGTCTGTATGTAATTTGGTTGCAGGTGAGTTTATTATTCCTGATAGAGCTGTGTTATATTTAGTAACAGACTGAGTACATAAGCTTTTACATTTTATTTCTGATTTCTCAGGCCCAGGTGCCTACAAAGCTAGTGCCCAGTCACAAGACAATCCTTCCTAACCTTGCCATCATTCGCACCCTTTGGAGATGAAGGGTAACCACATAGCAAGTTAGTGAAAGAGCTGAGATTAGAACCCAGATATGTGTGTTGAATCTCATGTTCTAATCAGCAGTGAACACCGCCTCTCATTGTACCCGTTACAGGCACATAAGCGGCAGAACAAAAGACATTTAAGTCATAAGCAAAGATTAATAGATTTAAGGCTAAAGGGGACCACTAAGATCATCTTGTCTCATCTCCTGCATAACACAGGCCATAATATTGCACTCAGTAATTCCTGCATCAGGCTTATAAGGAAAGGTCATCTAGCCCACACATTGCCCTGTCCTGTCTGATTTCTGTGAGTAGAGAACAGGCACAGGAGATGACTCTGCTCTCAGGGGAGATTTTCAGGATGAAGGAATTAAGAACTAGGGACAAGAGGGCTTTTCCCTTGTATTTGAGCCCATGGGTGGAGCTCCTGTTCCCCTCCCCAGGGACCAGTGCCCTGGACATGGGTGGACAGGGGCTCCTTCCTAGCAGGATTTAGGGTAGCTCAGGAAACGCCCCCAGAGAACAGAACTGGTGAGAGGTGGATTGAGACACTTTTAAATTCTTAATTTAGAGGGTGCCCCCCACACTCACATAACTTCAAAGCATTATAGGACTGGGGGGAGGGGAGGGGTATAAAGCCTGGCTCCAAGAGGAGCCAAAGAGGTTGCTGCTCTCATCTATAAGTGGGGGATGGTTGAGGTTCTCTGAGGGGAGAGGGGGGGTTCTACTTTGAGTTATTCTCTTGCTTAGAAGCCTTTATGTTTTTTAGACTTGTAACTGTAAACAAGTTATTTAGCCAGAGCTCAAGCTTCACAGTTTTCTTCCTCAAAGCTCTAACTTCACCCTTAGTCTTTTCAAAAACACATTTTGTTCCCTTCTTGAAGAAGCCCAAGTGTCCCCTGAGTCTATTTCTATATTTTTATTCCCTCTATGCACCTGCGGGTGGGGAGAGGCATCTTTCCTGGCCTGCCCAACCCCAAATCCTAGGGGTGGCCAGGAGCCAACTTGGCATCAGATGCAAGTTAAAACAACATTACAATCCCCTCTCCCTATAGCATGACCTTCATGATAAGGATCAGGTGATATAGAGCCAGATATGATGGTTCTATGCCAATGGTGATTCCTCTGCTCAAATGGACATCCCTAGTCAACCTGTTAGGGTAGCTAGCAGCTGCCACAGATCTGGCCCTCTAAGTTTATTCCTCTTCACATGAGGGTGTTTTGCCAGGGTCCTAATTTCCTCCTACTTTCCTAATATTTAAATTAGCTGCAATTTGGTTCGAATCTTCAACTGCTGGGAACATTTTATCTCCATGTTTATACATCTAGCTCCTAGGTCTTAGAGACAATTACTTTCCCACACTTTTCATATTTTAACCCCTTTCATAGCACTAATTTGGCAATGGCTGAATAGTGGCCTGCCCATTGCTAGTCAGGAATTGTCTGTGTTATGCATTCCAGGATGAGTACCTCAAACAAATGGCACCATAGAACTCAACATGCCCAGTTTAATCCTTTAGAAACTATTTGGATTCCTTGCAGTATTACAGAACAGATATCAGTTGTATTTACCACCCTTCAGACTTAACATTGCCCAGGGCATCTTAGGCCTGGTCTACACTATGACTTTAGGTCGAATTTAGCAATGTTACCTCGATTTAACCCTGGACCCGTCCACACAACAAAGCCTTTTTTTTTTTTTTTTTTTTTTTTTTTGACTTAAAGGGCTCTTTAAATCGATTTTCTTTACTCCACCTTTGAGGGGATTAGTGCTGAAATCGGCTTTGCCAGGTCGAATTTGGGGTAGTGTGGATGCAATTTGATGGTATTGGCCTCCAGGAACTATCCCAGCGTGCTCCATTGTGACCGCTCTGGACAGCATTCTCAACTCAGATGCACTGGCCAGGTAGACAAGAAAAGGCCCACGAACTTCTGAATTTCATTTTCTGTTTGGCTAGCGTGGCGAGCTGATCAGCATGATGGGCACATTGCCTGGCCCGTACTTTGTGAGAAGTCTATGACCATGTCTATGTCCTCCTCATTCTCATCACCGCACTGCCGTTGCCTCCTGGCCTGGTTTTGCACAAAACAATTGTCTGCCGTTGCTCTGACGGAGCGAGGGGCGACTGACGACATGGCTTACAGAGAATTAAAATCAACAAAGGTGGTGGCTTTGTATCAAGGAGAAACACAAACAACTGTCACACAGAATGGCCCCCTCAAGGATTGAACTCAAAACCCTGGGTTTAGCAGGCTCTTGATTTCACAAAACAAATTGGATCAATTTCTTGTTTTGATCCACTCCATCTATCTTTTACATCTTAGGCTGGCAACAGATGGTGCAGTACGACTGCTAGCCATCATCTCCTCCTTGGTGTTCGGCAGAAGAAGGGAATGACCTGGCTGAGTCATTCCCATGTCTGCCCAGGCACCCCTGACTGACCTCACTGAGGTCAAATAAAAGAGCACCCAGGAATACGACAACGATGGCTACCAATTGTAATGCACCATCTGCTGCCAAAAGGCAATGAGCTGCTGCTGTGTAGCAATGCAGTCCCACATCTGCCAGCACCCAAGAGACATACGGTGACGGTGAGCTGAGCAGGCTCCATGCTTGGTGTGGTATGGTGTCTGCTCAGGTAACCCAGGAAAAAAGGTGCGAAACGATTGTCTGCTGTTGCACGGAGGGAGGAAGGGAGGGAGAGGGGGACCTGACATGTACCCAGAACCACCTGCGACACTGTTTTTGCCCCATCAGGCAATGGGATCTCAACCCAGAATTCGAATGGGCAACGGAGAATGTGGGAACTGTGGGATGGCTACCCACAATGCAATGCTCCGGAAGTCGATGCTAGCCTTGGTACTATGGAAGCAGTCCGCCGACTTAATGCACTTAGAGCATTTTGTGTGGGGAGACACACAATTGACTGTATAAAAACAATGTCTAAAAAAACAACTTCTAGAAATTCGACCGAATTTTGTAGTTTAGACATAACCTTAGAGTGGGAGGAATTTATTTTAGTGCAATAGTGGCTGTGCAGGGACTTCATAGTAACTCCCACACACTGTCTAGATTATTCAGACTGGCTTCGCTGAGAGAGGGACTTTTGGTCATATAGTGGGGTATTTTTTATAAAAGCACCAGAGGATCAAGTCCCATCAGAAGTGAGCAGATGGGCTATTGCTAACAGCAGTGTAGCTTAGGGTTGCCAGCTTTCTAACTGCACAAAACTGAACACCCTAGCCCCACCCTTTCCTTGAGGCCGAGGCCCTGTCCCCTGCTCACTACATTCCCCCTATCTTGGTGGCTCACTCTCCTCCACCCTCACTCACTTTCACTGGGGGTTGGAGTGTGAGAGGGGGTCAGGTCTCTAACTGGGGGTGGGGCCAGAAAGGAGGGGTTTAGGGTGTATGAGGGGGCTCTGGGCTGGTGCAGGGGATTGGGGTGAGGGTTCCATCTGGGGGTGCAGGCTCTGGGGTGGGGCCAGAGATGAGAGATTTGGGATGCAGGAGGGGGCTTTGGGTTTGGGGGGGCTCAGGGCTGGGGCAGGGGGTTGGGGCACAGGCTTACCTCAGGTGGCTCCCGGTCAGTGGCACAGTGGGGGAGCTAAGACAGGCTTTCTGTCTGTCCCACTCTGTGCTGCACCCTAGAAGTGGCCAGTAGGTCTAGGTCCTAGGGGGAGGTGTGGCAGGTGGCTCTGCACGCTGCTCTGGCCTGCAGTCATTGCCCCCAAAGCTCCCATTGGCTGGGAACCGCAGTGCTCAGGGTGAGGGCAGCACGCATAGGCCCTTGTCTCACCCTCCTCCCCCACCCCCTTTGCCCCCAGCCTATGAGCTGGAGGGCAGGTAGGGACTAGCCTGGCTTAGCACTGCCAACAGGACTTTTAACGGTCCGGTCGGTGGTGCTGACTGGAGCCGCCAGGGTCCTTTTTTGACGAGGTGTTCCGGTCGAAAACCGGACACCTGGTCACCCTAGTGTAGCCGCACTGGTGCTGCAAAACAAATAGGAAATCTTGTCATGTAGACTAATAGCACAGCCCTTCACCTCATACTGAACCTCATTGTCCGCACTGGAGCTATGAATCTACATCCTGCTGTGGATCCAGCTCCTATTTCTCTGCTGAGATACTAAAGCATCTTCTTAGAGACCTCCAGCTACATGTCTGTGACAGACTCTTTTCTCTTGTTTTACAGAGCGATGGGAGTAAGGTGTTGGGAGTGGGAGCAGGAAGAATCTCTGCAGGGAGCTGACCTCTTTCCCCCTGGGTTTTTCCTTTTATTATTAGCTCACACATGCTATTTTTTCTTAACTTCTTGTTTTCTTTAAAATGATAAGGAATTAGTGTGTTGTGGAAGGATATTTACAATTTATACTGAATCCCAGCAGTTTGGATGTGCTGTCCAAGACACAGAAAATCCTTTGATTTGAGATGACAATCAAAGGGGCACGTCTTCACTGTCAACGTTAAAGCGCTGCCGCAGCTCTAAAAAACCCACCTCCATGAGGAGAATAGCTGCCAAAAAAGTGTCATGGGCACCCAGCCAATGCAGCATTTCAGATTTGCGTGTACATTCTACTTTCCATGGTGCTGTGAGGTTTAGTTACAGATGATTCCAAGCAAGACTGGGGTGATCAGATGTCCTGATTTTATAGAGAGAGCCCAAGTTTTGGGTCTTTTTCTTATATAGGCTCCTATTACCCTCCATACACCCCCCGTCCTGATATTTGACAGTTGCTGTCTGGTCACCCTAACCAAGACTGTCTTGAGTCAGATAGGTAACTTTCCAAAACTCAGCAAAGAGTTGGAGCTGTCATTTTGGTTCAAACTAATCTCTCAGTTTAATTAGTTAATATTCTCAAACCACTTTGAGATCCTTAGGTGAAAGCTGCGTTTAGCACAAAGTAGCATTATCATTTTCATCCTTGGCTGCTAATACCTGCTCAGATGCTAGTACAGAGTGTCTTCACAATTGAATATCAGTTCTCTTTCTGAATCACTTTGGAACATCTTTCAGAAGTCAGTCCTAAGGTGCAAGTTCTTAAAGCAAATTTTGAATTTCTGAAACTGCTGCAATAGAAGGAAGTGATAGTATGCTAAACAGACAGAGAAAGGTCTGGAGGACGTAGAAAAAGATTTGTGTGGATGAAAAGCTTTCTGAATAATGAGAGATTTTTAAAATTTGATTTTTTTGTGAAAGTTGGATCACACTTCAAAAAAAATTGGTAGGAGCATATTTCTGGTTCCTGGCTTGGTTTAGCTGTTATTAACCATGTCAAACTCTTTTTGTCTGCTACCTGTGCTATCAGTTTGTCAAGCTGTGCAGAAATACAGAAAAGCTAGTAAGTGTCCTCCTCTTCCTCTCCCGCCCTGCCCCCCCCCCCCCGAGCAGTAACAGAATGAAAAATGTGACTCTGGGGTTGTTATGTCATTGGCTGAGAAAATAACCAGGACCTTCTGTTAAGATCTGGCACTGTTCTGCAGTGTTCTGCTAGGTGGAAACTGCATTACAATATCGCAAATTCACAACCTGTGCCTATCCATTGGGACTCACTACCACAGGAGATCATAGCGTCAAATACAATGGCTGGATTTTTAAAGGGGCTGAATGATTTCATGACCAGTAACAGCATTTATAGGTATCTATACTTTGTCGAGTTATTTACAAGAAAATATCCACTGTGAAGTCTCTGGCAAGGTATACACATGTTTATTAACCTAGTATAGAGGCTCTCGTTATTTATTTCTCAGTTATCTCTGCCCGCAGAACTGCTTAGCTTTGCCCCTTGTCTCTGGAATTCTTTATCACTCACACGGAGGAGAGGATGCTTAGTAATTGCTTTTTAATGGATGGTACGTCTACTTTCTGCAAATTGCTTTGAGATGAGCTCAGATATAATCCCTTTCAAAGAGTTCCAATGCCTTGGGATGTTTCTGATATGGTACAGTGCTTTATAAGTATCTGTTGTAATGCAAGTGTTCCCTAGAACTGACCCCCAAACTATTGAGTTTGACTGATTTTTTTGTTTGTTTGTTTTTCTTTGTGGTTGTCAATTTCTCAGTCAAAATTGAAGCAGAAATGCTGTACAAGAGGCAGTTGTTGTTCTAAGGCAATGTTATTTCCAAGCAGATTGGAACCAGACAGGCAGCAGATATCTCTTGGGCGTATGTGACCTCAAGAGACCTTCAACAGTAGATCAGAAATGGATGAGCAATGAAGGTCCATGACTGGAATAGCAGTTAGAGCTCTAGATCAAGAATGAGATGTACTTGCAGAAGTAGGTGATGGGACACAAGACTAACAGCAGGGAGGCTGCAGGTCAAGACTGAAGCACATTTGGCCAAGGAGTGTGGGGTGCAGAGCCTGTAATAACGGGATGCTGCAAGTCAGGCACGTGGTGCATTGTCAGAGCTGTGTGGTCCGGCCAGAGTACCTGATTTTTCTATTTCAATATTGATTTGGATGAAATTCCATAAATCTCGTCTTGGGGCTTCTAATACTTTTAAAAATCACATTTTCTTTCTCTGCAACTGTGATGAGATCAATCTTTTTTTTCCCCCCCTGTTGGCATATCTGTGATATTAATCTTAATACATATTACACACACACACACACAAACTTAGATAAGGTTGTCAACATTGCCTATGCAACCTCTGTTTGACCACTTGGAGTGTATGTAGTAAGATGAAGTCCTTTGATTTACATGATCACATACTGTTTTTGCCACAGGGACCCACCATGTCAGATCTGTCTCCTTTTTGCCCCTCCTACTTACTATTACCTAGCCCCTGTGTTCTTCTCCAGTCAGTATCAGTCTTCCCTGATCCCAGCACCTCCTCCATTGATCTCCATGTTCCCCCTAGCCAACAGGCACCAATTCCCCTTCCGTTCCCCTCATCAGCTCCCAGTCCTACTTTTGCCTCTGCTTTGGTTCCCAGTCCAAGGCTCCCTGCTGAACTCTTCCCAGACTCTCAGTCCCAGCCTCCTTACCAAGCCAGCCCCAATCTCCATGCCCAATTAGTCCAAGTCACAGTTTCTCTTACACTCCAGTCCCAATCTACTCCTTTCCCTTCCCCTGGTCTAGCATGTGTCCCCTCTGCACTGAAATCAGATGGCTTCCTCTTCCATACTACCTGGATGCCAGCACGGGGGTCATGGAAAGCCCAGGGAATATAGATGGCCTTTTCTCAGGTGTAGTGCCCAACCCTTCCCTAGCCCAGAGCAGACCTTACAGAGAATGTCTGGCTTTGCTTCTGCAGCCCAGGGCTGGAGCATACTCAGTCACTCTGTGGGGATGGGTGATGCACAGCTCCTAATGCCAGTCAGGCTGTGCAAGGCTCGAGTGTGCTCCGTGTGGATGGCATCTTCTGAGACTTTATCTACGAACATCAAGGATGTTTCTACTGAAATTTTTCAGTTTTATAACTTTGCCATTCCTGTGAAAAGCCACCTAAATCTGGCCAACTGTCACAAAAGCCAACCCCAACCGATTTTTTTTTTTTTTAAGTCCTTGAGCTTTTCAAAGAAAAAGTCACTTTTTTTATATGGACAAAATTATACCACATCTTAGTCTTTTTCTTGAAAATAGCTGGATGATTTTCTGAGAGATTTTTCCAACAATTTCAGCCTAAAGCAGTCACCTGACATGGAAAATTTCAGCCCAAATGGTTAGTTTGGCAAAGTTCTAAGCAACTGAAAACGAATTCTTCTAATGGCGAGTATTAGTATTGCCTGTTCAGGTTGCCTATCAGCTCCATCTATAATGTATTTGGCAGGGGCAAGAAGAATCTCCAAACGCTGTCAGCTATTGGCATTATTTCAAATGTCCATGAGTGTCTATGAACTGAATGACCTCTCCTAAGACCCATTATAAGATATGTGCTTGCTTCTTTGTGTCATCAGAGCCCTTGAGTGAATTATTCTTTGCTACTTTTTGTGAGACCATTTGTTATCCTATATTTATATCCTATGCTTGATAAACATCCATATCAGGGAGGTACTTGCAGTTTATTACTTCCAGATGAATTGGATATGGGCCTCCCCTCTCCATACAGCTCACTTGATCTTTGCCTGTTTTGCCTTTTATTAAAATATCAAACGAGGAAATATGGGGGCTGCCTATTCAAAGAAGAAGCCTGCAAGTCAATGTGATGTCACAAAGAACCTGTGGGAGAAATCAGTAGCCATGTTCTCATCCCCTTACTCACTCTGAGTTGTACCTTACTCCGTGAATATTCCTACTTTGAGTCATGTAGAGTAGCATTGACTTAATTATCAGCATCTGGCCCTCAATCTGACTACATCATAACCAAAGGAATGAGAGGTAGAAATTTCTAATCTCCTATTTTATATTAACTCTACCACCATCTTCCAGCCCAGATAAGCCAGTGAAGGCTGGCTCCATATAGTATACTGAATATTTCTGCTGGTGTGATGCTGAATTTCATCCTGTGCCTTCTGGTTATACCTGTCCTCAGACTAGTCTAAACCAGTGTTTCTCAACGACTGGTCCATGGACCAGTGCCGGTCCCTGAGATCTCCCTGATATAGTTTAGGAAGGCAGCAAGCCGGTCCCTGATATTAAAAAAAGATTGAGAAACCCTGCCCTAAATGATCCCTGATTGTAAACTGGTGGATTGATTCAATGGGAAAAGATACTCACTGTCAGCAAGTTCTTTGCCTCAAGGGATCATCTTTAATAAACCAGAAGAAATGGAAATTCACATAAGAATAGGGGGCGAGGAAAAAACAGAAAGCTCTTCAGCTTGGTTTCAACCCAGACCTATGACCTTTAGTGTGGAGCCTAACCTTACCAAAGGCTTTCATTCCCCAGACTCCTAAGCAGTCACTCTGAGCCCCGTGCCTGTGTGAGAGAAGGCTCCTTGGCTCTGTCCATCCTTGGATTTTACATGCTTCAAATACTTTATAGATGGTTGGCTACTAGATCTCCACAACAGCCACAAGGATTGTATGTTGTTAGAAAAGCATCACTGGCAGAGGATGTGGTTAAATCATCTGTTGCAAGGTGTTTACTGGAAGACTTGTCTGAGCTGTAAAATCAAGCCCCTGACAACTTTCATGGACCGGTCAGTGGTGGTTGGTTGCGTTCTCCCCCTCCCACCGCCATGATTTAAGGGTATGAATTCCAAAGTCTTTACAAAATTAAAATTCCACTTCCGGTAATTGCATTTTGCCTCCCTAAATCCTGCCCTGCAAGTTTAGTTGGATGTGGTAATCTTCATATTTTGTCATTACCTGCTTTGAAGTGTTGCTGTGCACTGTTAAAGGATTGTGTTTCACCCTGGAGGTGGCTGCATTTCAACAGTGGGTAAAGCAAATGATTTCTGTGTTTGTAAATCATGTTGGGATCATTTGGGGGAAGGATTTTTTTTTTCTTTTTAAGACAAGAAATGCTAAATCTAACTGATAGCTGAGCTATTGAAAATGTTCTTTCCAGTGATACAACAGATGAGTCGTATGGATACCTAACCCATTTCTGAATTTTATGCAGGTATTCTCCTCAGTAATATCCTGTGACAGTGAGTTCCACCTGTTAATTACACATCTGAAATGTGGTGCTTTTAAACTTCACCAAGCTCTGCCCTATTGTTCTAGTGTTAGGGGATGTCACATGACCCTTTTCCATACAGATCAATAATTTATGTACCTCTCTCAGGTGAAGTGGGCAGCCGCTTCCATTCTGTGCTCCAGGAATAGTGCATGAGGTGCTGATAGGGTGACCAGATGTCCCAATTTTATAGGGACAGTCCCAATGTTTGGGGCTTTTTCTTATATAGGCTCCTATTTTTTACACACACACACACACACCCCTGACTCTGTCCCGATTTTTTTCTCATTTGCTATCTGGTCAGCCTGGTGCTGATCCATCTCTCTTGAAGTCTTTGGGTTCGATTCAGCAAACTTGAATGTGACTGCTTCATTTTCCCATCTGAACCACTCACTTAGGGCAGGTCTGTGCTACAAATTTACCTCTGTGCTGATGCAGCTCCAGCCATCTGGTGAAGATGTTCTAAGTTGATGGGAGAGAGCTCTCCTGTGGGCTTAATAACTCCACCTCCCTGAGAGGATCTCGTGCTGACATAGAGCTGTCTACATCAGGGGGGTAAGGTCGGTATAACTACGTCGCTCAGGGGTATGGATTTCTCACATAGTTATAACAAAGTAAGTATGTAGTGTAGAACAAGCCATAGCCTTAATTTAAAATACTACCTGCCAAGTGGAGTCTTCAGCTAAATTCAGTGGGCCATAAAATGCTTCAGATGTGCATATGTCACTCTCATTTATTTCAGTGGTGGCTGGATGCTTGCATGCACAGCTAGAGCATATCCCAACAGATGTTAACGGCTGGGTTGTTTTTAATACAATGAAATGAGAAATTATAATTCTGGTTACTGTCTTGGTAACAACAAAAATATTGTACAGGTCCAACTGCATTAACGAGCACCCTGAAATCTTAACAAACTTCCAGCACCAGAAATCTAAGTAATACCTCTTACGACACATCCTCTGCTATCACAGTTCAATTATGGAATAACACTGTCAGAACTCCTAGGGACAACTGGATATGAGTGGATAGGACAGGAGCTCAGAAACAGTTGCCATATGTCTGAGCTATTAATATGACAGAAAATGCAGAACTCAGGGCTTGTTACATAATTCTTGGCAGGGAATCATTTGTGACATGATCATTTGCAGTCACATTTGCGCTGAAATATCTGAAAAGAAACTGCAGGTCCCTGAGTGTCTATGGATATATGCAAATCACACTGGTTTATCTATGAATTTCATCTTACATAAAAAGCTAATGCCAGAATAAATGTGCCAGATTTCAAGGCAAGGATGGTGGCCTGTTCTGTCTGGAAAGCAACAAGAAAGCTGTGGTCACTATCCAAGAAAAACTAGGAGAAAGCCCGTGCTGTCACACTAGGGTAATTTGAAAAGTTGTGTGTATTAAAAAAGCAAAAAAAGTCTGAACTTAAAGTGGATTGTAACAGACCACAGATCCAGGGATGCTTGAACCTGTTGATATTCTAAACAAAAGGAGCGCTCAGCCACACTTGTAGCTGTTCCCATTATTTCACATTGACTGAACAGACATTCTAGGTGTCAGAGAGTCCTGGAAACATATTCTATAGATTGCCGTCCTTGTAGGGGGGACGGCGCTAAGTGATGGAGTGGGTGAGTGCATTAGTCTATTGCCTCTTGGGAGCTTTCAATTTAGACTAAACCCATGTCTCCAGTTTAGATAGTAAGTTCTTCTAGGCAAGGACCATGGACTCAGTCTTCAAGTGATCTGAGTTTACACTCTGTGCAGCTGAGGAATAAGACATGCTTCTGCTCCCTCCAATCCTTAGATTCTCAGTTTAAATCCACTTTTTCCATGTCTCTCCTCCAGGCTGTTGGGGAGGCAAAATAGCTCCTGGTGTAACTTACAGCAGCAAAGGACAGTTTTAAATTATACCAGCTCTAGTGGTCTCTTAGGACCATGACCCCTATATCCAGGGCTGTCCTTACGGGGATGCAGGGCCTGGGACATAGGTGCCAAGTTTCTAATCTGCTGTATCAGAGGGAATCTTTGGCTGCCACTTTATGGTTTAGGGCTGAGAATTTGATGTCATGCCATCATTTATTCTGTAGAGAACCACACTTATCTATGTTACTATATACAAAAGTTTAGTAGTAGTAATTAAATCCCAGATTGTCAGGAAATTAATTTGCTGGTTGTAGTCAGATCCCCTTTATGCGTATTGCAAAACTACCGCAGAGCCCAGTATGATTAGCAGTCTCCCTGTTCTTAGGTGGCTTAGGACTTATAGGTTAGGAAGGAAGTATGTTGACAGGAACATGGTAGAAGCTGGCCCTACTCCTGGCTCTACCCAGAGCTATTGGTTCCCTCCTGCTATCTGGACAGCTGGCATAGCAGGGCCTGATAGCTGAGTCACAGTTTAATCACACAACACTCTGGGTATCTGCAATCTCCTCTCCTCCATCAGCTTCTTTTATCCAGACCTCTCCATTTTTCTCTCTTTCCGATCATATCAGACATCACTTCTCTATCCCCCTCTCCAACTGAAATCTCTCCCTACCAACCAGCAGTTTTCACTGTCTTCACCTAAAATAACAAGCTTGGCCAAATATTTCTCAGGTAGAGGCCAAAGTTTATTGACTTGTTTCATCTGTGTGCGGCATGAATCTCTGACACTATTGCTGCCCTAATTTTAGAGGAAGGTTGAGAGAGGTTTTTTTTGTTTGTTTTTTCAGTCTCATGGGCCAGTTGGAAATGGAGACGTTCTAAAAATACGAATGTGCATTTTTAGGTCCGTTACAATTTGAACCTATCTCTTGTGGTGAGACTGCTTTAAAACATCAAAGAGAACTCTGCCTGATTTTCAGGGATTAGCATTTAACGGTGAGCTAGAAGTCTTGTCCAGGTTTTCGTCATCTTGATTAGTGCAACATCCTTTTCTCTGATCTGGACAAATGATTGCTGTCCTCACTGACATCCATTCAGAGTGCTGCTGCAAAGCATAGGTGTCGACTCCATGGGTGCTCCAGGATTGGAGCACCCATGGGGGAAAATTAGTGGGTGCTCTGCACCCACTGACAGCCAAGCTCTGCCCTTCTTGCCTCCTTCTCTTCCCCACCCCACCCCCCCAGTGCTCCATGTCCCCACTCCTCCCCCTTTCTTCCAGCGCTTCCCGCACCCCTGCCACCTAATAACAGCTGTTTGGCAGCACTTAGAATTTTCTGGGAGGAGCAAGGATGCGGTGCACTCAGGGGAGCAGGTGGAGAAGAGGCAGGGCAGGGACTTGGGGGAAAGGGGTGGAATGTAAAGGTCGACTCCCACCTTGGATCAACCCGTGGTGCCAGCCTCCATCGCCCACGTGTTAAATTTTCAAACGAGCACCTCTGTGCTTTCTCTCATACTGCTCCTTACACTTGAGAAGAGCTTCCCATAAACATCTGCAAAACTAACTCGCCTTCAAATCCCTCCTTTAAAACTTCTCTTTGCCATGATGCCTGAAAAAAACAACTTAGCAATAGTTAAGCTGCTGGTGTGCAAAGCCCACTGCCTATCATGCTGACTAATATTGTGTCACTGTTTCCGTATACTCACCCATCATTCTGTCAGTGTCCATCTGTTGTCTCTTGTCTTACAATCTAAGTGTAAGTTCTCTGGGGCAGGGACCAACTTTTCATTCTGTGGTTTTACAGCACCTAGCACAGTGGGGTCTATGTCCATGACTGGGGCTCCTGGGCATTATGAAAATACAAATTAATAATAAATTCACAGAAATAATCACATCTGCGTTCAGAGGAGAAACAGATGCCTCAGATCACATATTGATAAACTTCAAGGCAAGGTGGGTGAGGCAATATCCTTTATTGAACCAGCTTCTGTTGATGAGAGACAAACTTCTGAGCTTACGCAGAGCTGCTTCTTGTTTGTTTGATCAGCTACTGTACTGTGGATGAACATTTTATATTCGCATCGCAAGGTACTCTGAAGGGTTCCAAATGACTGTCATTTAACTTCACCATGGAGATCAGAGGAGGTAAACACCACACTCATTCACTTTAATGAAGTGTTCTGAGTCTGGAAAACAAAATTATAACCTGCTCAAGCATTGGGTTTGTGTTTCCACAATTAAGGAGAGGCAGTAAAAAAATCCAAAAGGATTGTACCGTTTGTGAATAAGACTCTGTCCTGAGGGCCTAAAGGGAAATGGTTTGGATTTGTTCCTGAAGTAGTTTGCCCATCTTCACTGACATTGTGTTCTGTTGCTGAGTCTATGTCCCTGCGGGGAGAAGCCAACCAGGCATGGCCAATGCAAGGATGTTTCACGCCCTAGGTGAAACTTCCACCTTGCGCCCCTGCCCTGAGCCAGCCCCCTCTCTCCCCCCGCGGCAGCTGCCCCCCGCCGCAGCAGCTCCCCATTCTCCACCCTGAGGCACCCCCCCACCCCAGCTCACCCCTGCTCCGCATGAGCATCCCGAGCATGCCATGGCCGCTTCACTTCTCCTGCCTCCCAGGCTTGCGGCACCCAAGCAGATTGGCGCCACAAGCCTGGGAGGTGGGAGAAGTGAAGCAGCCACGGCGTGCTCGGGGAGGAGGCGGGGCAGGGGTGAGCTGGGGCGGGGAGTTCCCCTGCGTGCCGCCTCCCCCCATTTGCTACAGGTGACCCTGCCCCAGCTCCCTCCGCCTAAATGCTGGCAGTGACTGGGGAGGCCGAAGATCCAGCTGCTGCGGTTGCTGCCGAAGAAAATGGCGCCCCACCCCCCAAATGTCAGCGCTCTAGGCAACCGCCTAGGTTGCCTAAATGGTTGCACTGGCCCTGCAACCAGGACAATCATGTTTCTCTTTGCCGGGGCCTGGGGGACATTGTTCCTTCTCTTTCTATTTATATGTTCACTGATAAGACTGCAAGGAAGCATACCTGTAACTTAACCTTCCCTATTCATGGAGCTGTTGCCCTTAGCTATTTTGAATGTCCATTTCTTCATTAATTCCTGCTGCTCTCTGTGATTATTAGTTAAAAGGGCAATTCTTTTTCTTCAGTACTTGATTTTGTGGGGTCATTACTTTAGTGCTCAGGAACCTGATGGTATAATAGAAGGTGGGCTGGTGCTGGGCAGACGTCCTGTGTTTCAGCATAAGAGACCCTGGGACTTTTTAACGAAGATAAAAACATTCTTCTATTTGATGGAAACATTTGGGGTATGAAATAGCAGGGCAGCGGGGAGCTATTTCACTTCAGAAATGTAAATGCTAATGCAAAGCGAACAGGGAGAAACACAACACTGCAGCTTAGCAACTCCACCCTACATCAAAAGGGTTCAAAGGAAAAAGCACCTTGACCATTTTTGTTTTCTTTCTTCATGTAATTAACCATCAATGTTTGTGCTTGGTTGAGTTTCTAAAAGCACACAGAACTGTCCCCACTCTGCTCCCATTGGAGTTAACTGGAGTTTTGCCCTTGTTTGCAATGGAAGTAAAGTCAGACCAATACTGAATGCTTTTGAAAATCCTATCCTTTTAAGAACTTTAAGATTCTTTGCAAAATTATCCATTAAAATATTATAACTGAATTTGTGTACGAGTATGATATTTATGGGTCTGCATGAACATCATTAACAGTTTATTTTATAATTTAATACTTAAATGAACCCTTAAACTAAACCTTGGCTCATCAAACCTGTCTGTCTATGATACTTGCCACAACGGATGATGCTATCACATCGCCAAGGCCAGCTCTGCATTTGGAATGCTGTCACACTGCCTATGGAACGACAGACATTTAGCTTAGTGCTTATTTTGACAGCCTATCGGGCAGGCTTCTGTATGTTCGAGACATGAACCACGTATCACTGCCACATTAGGACAGTTGATCAGTTCCATCTGCACTCTGTGGTTTGCTTGCAGGGTCATAGGGTGGGACAAGATTACCAGTGTCAAAATCCTTCATTGTTGTTGGCTTTCTGACATTCAAAGCATGCTCATTAAAGCTCAGCTGCATTGGTCGGGGCATCACATTTGTGTGTTCAACTTAAGAATACCTAATGCCATATTTTATAATCAGGCACCTGTTCTCATGGTGGCCAGTAAAAATGATACAAAGACCACAAGTCAGGCTTGAAGGCATGTCAACTTGACACAAGCAACTGGGAAGCAACAGCTCTTGACAGAGCAAGGTGGCAGCAGATTTGTCATGTAGCTGTTAACTGCTTTGAAACACGGCACATTAACACCTTTATGTGAAAAATGTAACAGTGCAAAGTAAGGATACAACAACCTGCAATGCTCATGGACAATCTTATCTGTCCCATATGTAACCTTGTTTGCAGTTCTTGCTTTGGTCTGACCTCACATGCGTGTTCACCTGTAGTGTTTTGCTGTATCCTCATGTGTTAACATCAACCAGAGAGTGCATTTATCATCGTTTGACATTTATAACTAACATCACTGTAGTAGCTATGGCCCCAATCCATTAAAGCACTTAAGCACATGAGTAATCCCATTGACTAAAACTGTTTTTCCCGCTTTGAGTTGGGTCTCTGCAAGTGAGAATTGATATAGGTAGGGGGATTGGCTGTCCCTTTAGCTGGACTCCTCATATGCTGAAAATTAAGCACGTGCTTAAGTGCTTTGCTGGATCAGTTCCCGTATGTATGAATGCAGATCTAGGTGTTCTCTTGCTATGGAGGTATGCTTGGATGTAGTCAGACTTATGTGCTATTTAGTAATTAAATACAAAACAATTAAGGGGTGATAATCATAGATATTTGAGATTTTGATTGATGAATTTGTACAGAGGATGTCAGTTACTCTGAATGGCCCTAATCCTGCAGTGTTTCATCCAGCAATGCTCATCTTGCCTTTACTAGGAATTTTGCCTTGGCAAGGTTGCAGAACTGGGTTTATGGCTTAGAAATGAACAAATTACAGTTTGCAGAAGAAGATGTTACTGAATATTTTCAAAAAAGCCTTAATCATCCGCTGTCAGGCCACACATAATATGGAAGTGTTAATGATACATATGGGGAAAGGATGAATACCATGTGGCAGAGAGAAACTAGGGACAATTTATTTTCCAAACAGCAGAGATTAAGAGATGGATGTCAGGTTAATAGTGGGAAGCAAAGCTGATATGAGTTCATAATTCTGTAGCCAAACCAATTCACTTCTGGGATTGTCTATATAGAGCTGTGTCTCTTGCAGGTCAACGGAGGTTATATTGCCAGATTAGATTGCTTTGGAGACACCACACCTGGAGCACTAGTTTTAATAATACAAATATGAAAAGACAGAAATAGCTTAAGAAATAGTCACTAAAGTGATGTAAGCAAACGCTGAGTATATACTTTCAGAAGAGAGACATAATTATCACAGCCTAGAAAAACTACACGTACAAGGTGAGGCTGTGATACTGGTCCCTGGGTCCAGTTCTCCTCACACTAGCCTCAGAGTGGTGCCACTTCATTGATTACTCACATTTGATTTACACCAGTATAACTGTGAGAAGATAATCCAGCCCTGTCATTACGGTAGAACAACTGTTCTCAACCAGGGGGCCGCAAGCAGGTTTCAGGGGGACTGCCGAGCAAGGCCGGCATTAGGCTTGCAGGGACCAGGGGTAGAAAGCCAAAGCCCCATCATGTGGGGCTGAAGCCCAGGGCCCTGAGCCCCACCACCTAGGTCTGAAGTTGAAGCCTTCAGGGAACCCCTGTCTAAGTTCCCTCTAAGCTGCACAGCCACAGGGGCCTGGACTGGAGTGGAGAGAGGTAGAGGGTTTGCAGGTCTGCAGCGGGGAGAAGGGCCTCTCCCCCGGCCCCAGCCCCAGCCCCAGCCCCGGGGCTGCTGTGGTAGGGAGAGGGCTGGGGAGAGTCTCTTCTCTCTCGCCACAGCTCCGGGATAGCCTGCACCCCAAACCGCTCATTTTCCATCCCCACCTAGGTTTCCAGGCATTTGGTTTTCTACCAGAATGTCCAGTCAAAAAGGAACCCTGGTGGCTCCAGTCAGCACCACCAATCAGGCTTTTAAAAGTCTGGTCAGTGGCGCAGCGGGAGCCCGAGACTAAGGCAGGCTCCCTGTCTGTCCTGGCTCTGCATGGCTCCCAGAAGTGGCCGCCAGGTCCCTGCAGCCCCTAGGCATATGGGCATCCAGGGAGGCTGCATGGGCTGTCCTCACCCCAAGTGCCAGCTCCACTGCTCTCATTGGCCAAGACATGTGACCAATGGGAGCTGTGGAGGCAGTGCCTGCAGGCACGAGGACAGCACGCAGAGCCTCCCTGGATGCCCATGCACCTAGGGGCCACAAAGATCTGGGGACCACTTCCTGAGAGCTGCAGTAAGTTTTTTTTGCCAGGACTCCACGGCCCCTCCCATACACCAGCCTCCTGCTCCAGCCCAGATTCCCCTCCTGCACCCCAAACCCCTCATCTCCACCCCCCCCCCAGAGCTCACACCCTCCGCTGGAGCCCTCATCCTGCCCCAGCCCAGATCCCTCTCATTCATACTGAACCCCTAATTTCTGGCCCCACCAGGAGCCCACAACTCCAGCCCAGAGCCTATTACCCGCCCTGCACCCCAACCCCCTGCCCCAGCCTGGATCCCTCACCCTCCTCGCACACAGCACCTCCCAGCCCAGCCCAGTGAAAGTGAATGAGGATGGGGGAGAGCGAGCAATGAAGGGAGGGGAGAATGGAGCAAGCAGGGGACAGGGCCTTGAAGAAGGGATGGGGCAGGGGTTTTCAATTTTGTGTGATTAGGAAGTTGGCAAGCCCGCACCCCCAGTCACAGCCCTCACTCCCTTGCACCTCTGCCCCAGCCCTGAGCCCCCTCCCAACACTCCAAACCCCTCAGCTCCACCCCCGCCACACACAACCTCCATATCGGTGCACAAAGCAAAATTCATTCCGCGCATGGATGTAAAAAATTAGAGGGAACATTGCCCCCTGTGGCAAGGGGCCTGGGCAATTGTCCTGCTTGTTATCCCCTAACGCTGGGGTTATATGCAGATAAACAGTTGTTGTGGCACAGACGGGTGATGGAGTTTTTACAGTATGTTGGAGAGGCCTTCGAAAGAAAAGGCTGAGATCCCCTGCCCTAGAGTACTTAAAGTTGACCTTTATCCAGAAAGTGCTTCTCCCCTTTAAATATAGCCCTATAATACAGGTGCGTACACTGAACCAGATGTGTTGTGAGTCTGAATTAATGAATGTTGGTACAGTGTTTGTTTGCAGATCCTCGGATGAAAGTTAAATAATTAAATATTATCAAAATTGCCACACCTGCTACCACAGTTATCTCCTGAAAAATAGGAAGATTGAAGCAAGGTTTAATATTAGGTGAAGGTTCCGTGTGACAGCCTTGGAGCCTGACATCCTCTTTACAAACAGAAAACGGGCAGTTCAGTGTCCATGCAGATTATTCAGCTTCTGCTGGATCTGCTAACAAGAGCCAGTTAGGGGTACACATAATTGTCCCTTTTGCTAAGAGGACAACAGAATGGAGCTGTGGCCATCAAATCATTTCCCATCCTCCAGACAAATGTGGCGTTTTCAATTATATTTGTAAATTTGGGCTAAAATTATGTTAAAAAAAAAAAAAAGAGGGTCCATCAAGCCTGCTTGCAAATGCCTCCACTTGGGAACACAGTGAGGATAATTGTGTGTGCACATACAGGCTTCCTTTGCACAGGGAATGTGGACTGAGCACACCCTACTCCTTTGAAGAGCTGGCCACGTAAGATGGTAAATACTTTCAGCTAGTGATTTTGGCAGCTTTTTCATTTTTGGCCGCTCCTCTCCACCCCCAGCACACCAGCCACAGTGAAGAATCTGGCTGTTAATGTGCAGTTAAATACATTTAGAAATTAGACCAAAGAATCTTGCATTATCGTGCACCCATGTACTCTAGCATTTCTGCTCCATGAAGGTGTGAATGCAAGCTGTTATGCCATAATAAATCAGCTGTTTTTAACGACTCTAGTGTCAGGTATATTTTTATGCATCACCATAAGTATGCATAGTACCATAGAGAACAAATAAAATGTGGACTAGCTAATCTAATCTTCTAAAAAAAAATAGGAAGCAGATTAGGATTTAGTGTTTCATTTGTCATAGATTGCTTGGCAGCTATTGTGGGGAGCTGTTTCATTATGGGTGTGGGTGTGTATGTTTAAAAAAAAAAAAAAAAATTCATTCCAAAAGTACTCCAAATGATGATCAAGCTTCTTTCAGTGCCGTGTTTCCAATGCACTCCATTTATCATTCAAGAAAAGCTCTTTAATAGACCCAGGAGGACTGAAAATTAAATAACCTGTTGTCTCCAAGATGAGTAGTAGTAATTGCTCCCTTGACACATTATCCTCTGAAGGTTTGAGCTGCTGTCCATTTGTTACAGCAGAAATTAGTAAACCACAGCAGCTATCTTGGACCTAGTCTCACTTGGCTGAATCTAACAGGAGAATTAAGTTCTTCTAAATTCCTCAGATAAGTGTCTCGGATGATCCACACCTGTTCTATACCAGTTTCATTATTATTTTGCACCTGAAGAGACATTTCCCATCATCTAAGACTCTTGCTATCTGTCTCTGGTAAATATCCCCAGAACTCTCAGCAAAAATGGACTCTAGGATAATAGCTGGTGTCCTGGTCCAACATTCTTCTCCCTCAGTAAAGTTGCAAAGAATCCTGTGGCACCTTATAGACTAACAGACGTTTTGGAGCATGAGCTTTCATGGATGAATACCCACTTCCTCAGATGCAGTGGGCATTCACCCACAAAAGCTCATGCTCCAAAACGTCTGTTAGCTGGTGTTCTGGTCCAACATTCTTCTCCCTCAGTAAAGTTGCAAAGAATCCTGTGGCACCTTATAGACTAACAGACGTTTTGGAGCATGAGCTTTTGTGGGTGAATGCCCACTGCATCTGAGGAAGTGGGTATTCATCCATGAAAGCTCATGCTCCAAAAAGTCTGTTAGTCTATAAGGTGCCACAGGATTCTTAGTCTGGATCTGTAAAAGCAGCAAACATGGCTACCCCTCTGATACTCAATAAAGTTGTTTCTAAAGCCCAAGGGTTCTGTGAACCATTGTTAATAACAAAATGGCTCTGCCATTTGTCTGCCCAAGCAATGCATTTCAGGACTGTAACCCATTGCTTTATGAAGGGCACTGGCATCCCTACAATACGCAAGGTTCTATACGAAACCCACTTCTCTTCTATACCAGTAGAGAGTGGCAAAGGATTTACTTTGAGAAGGCAGGTTATATTAAAAAATAACCTCAGGACATTTTTGACATAAATAGTTTTGCAAGATTCATAAAAAGCAATTATAGGAATCTGGATAGCATCTGCAGTGACTGGACTCACACTAGGTTTTGAGGGACCTAGTATGAAATAGCATGTGTGTGCTCACATCCATATACCTCACTCCTCCTGCCTTTGACACATCTCTAGGCCATGACAGAACCAGATATACCTATTTGTGCAGCTCCTCAGCCACTGATAACCCTTCTTCACAGATGGGCCATACCCCCACTCCCTGATTTGCCAAACCTTCTGAGGCAGTAGATAGATGGTAAGGCCAGTTAAACATAATTTCTATTGGTTTTACAGTCATGTGGGGTTGTGGATGAGATTAGGGATGGAGCTCTGGCTGCGCACACGTGCGTGTGTGTGTGTGTTGAGGACATTGGAAAAGCAGAACCCTATGTGCTCATCTAGGGATAGGTCTGCAGAAGCTTCTGAGGTTGGCAGATCTTAGTTTCTGGGCTTTTATCATACAATAAGAGAGAATGTCTTTTATAATCAACATGTATGTTGACTTCACAGCCTGTTACATGTACCAATACAACATAATTGTGTGCCTCAGGACATATCAACTAAATTTCTCTATACCACCAGGCTGGGTACAGCAGGCCTGTGTAATGATGACTTAGCTGGCCTAAGAATATAAACAATGTATTTCAACATGTGGCACTCTCAAATGAAGAACTTAAAAATCAAAACAAAACATGATCTGTCCATCTTGGTGCAATTCCCTTGTTTGTAGTTGAAATTGTTTACAAGCACCATTCAGATAACTTGTGAATTGAGCCCCTGGCAGTTACTTTCTGCACTGAGTTTGAAGTCAGATTGATCTATGCTCACAGCAGGAAGTATGTTCACCAGATTGATTGATGTGCCTCTGCTTTATAGACAATGGACTAGATTCTGCTCTCAATTACACCAGGAAAATCCAGAGCAATTCTCCTGAATTCACTGCAGTTGCACCAGATTTATATTGGTGTGTGAGAACAGCATATGGTCCATTTATTGTTGAACAATAATTACTCCATTTCTTTGCTGCCCCTCTCATTCTGAGTAGCTCAATCAAATTAAGATGTATCACTACGAGTATTCTTCATGTAAAGAAAAATAATGCTAATAATCAGTTACATATCTGCCTTAAAAGAAAATCTCCCTATGTTTTATTTTTGGAGTATATTTTAACTTGTGACTGTGTGAGCTTTTTACCACCTTCATACTGGATACACAAAAAATGTTAATTGGTTGCACTAGGGTCTTAATATTACATAAATGTAGAACGCTGTAGACCAGTACAATTAGAATAACTGGCCCCTGTGGTTTGGGCACAGTTTCAGGTGGCTTGTCTATCTCACTTCAGCAGTACAAGAAACTGACTAGAATGGAATGGAAAAATCCTTTCAGGCCAGAAGTCTTAATTAATCTTTCAGCTGACATAAAAGCAAATAAGTTTGAACGTGCGGCTTTAATGAATCCTCCTGGTGTGCTCTGAAATATCCATAAACAATTGTGTAAATTATTTGTTTTATACATTTAACTTATAAATGTATAAAACAATCATAATGAGCTATAAACTTTGACCCAAATTCTAACCTCACTCACACCTAGCGTGATCAGACAGCAAGTATGAAAAATCGGGATGGGGGTGGGAGGTAATAGGAGCCTATATAAGAAAAAGACCCAAAAATGGGGACTGTCCCTATAAAATCGGGATGTCTTGTCACCCTGCTTACACCTTTGTAATCCATTTACTTCACTGGGGTTGCATGGGTGTCAGTGCAGAATTTGGCCCTTTAAATCTAGGAAAAATCATTACCAAATCATCAGAAAACAAATTAACCTGCTTAACTCCGTTAGGCCCTTTTGAAAATCTTAGATCACAGCTCTAGATTTCAGTGGAAAAAGTGGCATATGAGAAAGAGAGCCAGAAATCTCTTGAGTTTTAATCCTGTCTCTGGAATTGATTTGCTCCTGTAGCCTTGAGTCAGTTAACCTCTGTGCCTCAATTTCCACTCCTCCTATAAATCAAGGTATTTACATTTATTTCCCTGCCTCCCAACCTAGTGCTAAATCCAGTTGCCTACAGCTGCTCTGTTAGTTGACAGGTGTGTGTTTCTGGGATATGGGAGGAAACAATATGGAGTATATCATTAATTTTATATTCTATTTTTGTTTCTTTTGCTCAGACACAGCAGACCTGGAGAAAGTGTATGAGTGCGGAAAATGTATGTCAAGAATAAAAATACAATTTGTTTTACAAACACCATCTAAAATGCACCTAGAGCTCTGAAAAGATGATGGGGAAAATAAAGGAAATTAAACAGGGATTTGATGATCAAGGAAAAGTTTTTGTCAGCGACATCCACCTGAGCAGCTTTTATTTCAGCACTGAGAAGTAGATCAAATGATTCATAAATGGTTAGTGGCTGCAGGTGTTGCAAGGCAAAGGATGCTAAGATGTGAAAAGTCAATGTCCATCTGTGGTAAGCACATTGCTGCTGCCCCTTGAAGCCCAAAAACAAATCAAACACCCAGCTGAGGAGGCTGGAGAGAGAAACAAGTTTATGAGAGGGTTGTTTGTTTTGACACTGAGAGCGATTAGCTTCAAGACATGCCAGTTTGTGACCTAAAAGCTGAATGAGTGTGCCCAAAGGATGGGCTGGATGACTGAGTGCTATACAATTATTCACATCCCTTTCAGTCCTTCATTAGAGTTCAGTTTATCATTCATGGCATCAAATGCATGGCACACCTCTGCTTTCTTGGAATATTCATATGTTGACAGTTTATCAGACAGGACATTCGACATTATGGGAAGACGTGAATTCTGAGGGGTTTATCACCTGATTCTGATGACTCTGAACCATTTCTATTGGATGAAGGAGGCCAGTTATGATTATTCACTTCATAAGTAACGGGGCTGAGCCTCATTGTCCTCTGAGACCAATATTCCAAGATTCACTGAATCTTTGAAAGACCCAGATGTGCTGTTGTCAAGGCAACTCACTTTTAAAACAAATATGCTGTAATTAATACATGGCTCACAACTTAGTAAAACCAGGCAATAAAGTTTGAGATCATAAATCATCTGAAGACAAATGGGATCAGGTCACATAAGCCAGCAGGGTTCATGGCAGATACATTCTGTCTGACACATTTTGGTAGGCGTGCAGGGATTGAGGCAATAACATAGCAGGCATTTCAGAAAAGCATTCAGATACTGCAATGCAGAGACTCTAACACATAGGCGCTGACAAGAATGTCCCATAAGGCACTATCCTTTAATAAACAAGGAGCTGGCTAGGAGATCAAGGACCAATTGCAATGGTAAAATGGGTCACAGTGGAGGAAGGTGATGGATGTGGTACCAAACCCTGCAGTGCTAAGTAAAGATGGGCAAATTAGGGAAGGCTCTTGGCTTGATCAGGTTTGGTTTGGCCAAACCAAAACCAAGAGAGGTTTAGATCTGGGTTCCTTTTCATCTGAGCATGCAAAGTTCAGGGATTTCAGATAATGATTTGGTACTGTCTAGATTAATGGGAAGAGCATCCGCATCATTTAAATCATAAGGTTATGAGAACTGGGTTAGAAATAGTCTGAGGGAAGAGAGCTGAAACATGTGCAATGAGGCCCTAGAAGTGAGGCAAGACAAGGACATCATGTTTAAGGCTAAGGTTTAGTCATGGGCATTTTTAGTAAAAGTCATGGACAAGTCACGGGCTGATGTGGCTGGACCCAGGGCTGTCTGAGCAGCTTGGGTGGCCCTGTGATCTGTTGCACCTGCCAGCTGCAGAAGTCAAAGAGGTCCTAGAAAGTCACAGAATCCATGACAGACTCGCAGCCTTAATCATGTTTAATGACTTATGCAAAGTACAAGAACAGAGATGAGATGCCCTTTGTAAAGCTCCTTGGATGAGAGCAGCCCCCAAGTGGGCTGTGTTTGCTGATCTCACAACATGGGGTTCTTCAGAAGAGAGAGAAAAAACAGCTCTCTCCCCATTCCAATGAAAATTATTATTCTCAGCCCTCAGAGGATAAAGGCAGATGAGTTGCATTCCAAGCATGTTCATTTCATGAGCTTGCGGCACTGGCATGGCCTAACACCTGTTAGATCTGGCACTCTGCTTCTGGCTCTTGCTGAAAGATGGCTTTTCAAAGGACACCCTGAAGGGAAGGAACAGATTTTTTTTTTGAGGGGGTGTCTCTATGTTTACATCTTAAAGGTTGATCAGAAGTGATTCTGCAGAAATCGATAACAAGATCTGACAAAGTCTCCAAATGCTTGCTTCTCAAGATCAGGTGAGTCAGAGAGAACAACCTCTGTGAAATCAGCCTGTGCAGTGCATTCATCAGCACGGAGTGATTCAGACAAGTGAGGAAGGATCAATATGCAGACCTAGCAGGAAAGATTGCTTCAATTTTACTTTGTAGAATACTTAATTTTTTATTTTCCTAGAATAGTCAGAGTTCTTTTAATGTGCCTATGCCCCCAGCTCCCTGGGAGGCAGGGTGCCCCAAGGTGGCCAGTGCATGTGACCCTTCAAGATGACTCATTTAACATCTCTTCATACTTAGGCATCAGCAATTTTATCTAAACTGGCTCACCCAGGCATTTCTGGCTATCACCTTGTCTCATTCAAGGTGCCTTTCCCCATTGGCTTGCTCCAGTCCCCATCAAAGCCTTGTATCCTACCTCTGTGGATTGAGTTCTGCTAGGACCACTTGTTACTATTTATAGAGTGATTTATTCAGGTCTTGAGGAGGGGGAAGACATTATTCTTGTCACTTGATAGCCAGCATTATTGACTATCGTTGCATCGATGCTGTGACAGATGACGAACCCTCTAGGACGTGCTGACTAATGAAGCATTGCAATCAATTTTACTAAAGCTCTTTTTCATATGGCACAGCATGGGGGAAATCAGCCACCTCATCTCTGGCATCAGCAGCAGATTTCCCAGAAGGCGCCTT
This sequence comes from Chelonoidis abingdonii, assembly GCF_003597395.2. Taxonomy (NCBI): domain Eukaryota; kingdom Metazoa; phylum Chordata; order Testudines; family Testudinidae; genus Chelonoidis; species Chelonoidis abingdonii. Next base: position 82,507,431 of record NC_133776.1, read on the forward strand.
ACAAAACAATCAAGTATCAGAGGGGTAGCCGTGTTAGTCTGGATCTGTAAAAGCAGCAAAGAATCCTGTGGCACCTTATAGACTAACAGACATTTTGGAGCATGAGCTTTCGTGGGTGAATACCCACTTCATCAGTAGCATGTAGTGGATATCCCAGGGCAGGTATAATATAAGCAGCAAGCTAGGATAATGAGTTCGTTCAAATAGGATGATACGCCGCTGTTCTAAGGCAGCTGAGGTGTGAAATACCAGGGAGAGAATGGTTCTGGTAGTTGGCAACCATCCATCTGGTTTATATCACTGCAAATTTGACAACATCAGCGTTCAGGCTTAACACAAGACTGGGAATGATTGGCTCAACTACAGAAACCAGTTTCTCCTCCCTTGGTTACATTCAACTGCTAGAACAGGCCTCATCCTCCCTGATTGAACTAACCTCATTATCTCTAGCTTGCTTGCTTATATATACCTGCCTTTGGAAATTTCCACTACATGCATCTGACGAAGTGGGTATTCACCCACAAGAGCTCATGCTTCAAAATGTCTGTTAGTCTATAAGGTGCCATACGATTCTTTGCTGCTTTTACAAAACAATGACAAAAATTAGACTTTTTTTTTTTTTCCCCTGTGTTCTTTAAAATTCCAAATCTAACTCCATCATATGACTCTGGTTTGGTTTGAGAGAAAGAGATAAAATTTTGTTACCTACAAAGAAGGCATTTTCTAATGTACTGAAATGGGATATCATTAAAAGAATAAACAGCATGAAAATGAGTGCCACACATGGTATGGTTTACATAGCAATTCTTGCAGTAGGGACTTCATCTTGGCAGGGAGATCCTGCTCTCTCTCCCAGCATTGCTTCATGGAAACTAGACTTGGAAAATACCTCTAGGCCAAAGCTGGCTTCACCTCTAGTTTGTAAAGTCCAACTCCAGCAATATTATTCCTTCCATTTCATTCTACAGTGCTTTGTCCACTTTAGTTGTAACTGACTTGGGACATAGTGTTTCCACTACTTCCTACGAGAGCTTTCCACAGTCTAATAGACCACTGGGAAGTTTTTCCTGTGTAAAATATCCTTCGCTGAACTTCAGGCCATTCGTTTCTCCTAATTATACCCCCTTGGAGCTAAACAATTTCTTCTCCTCCTCCTCCAACTATCTAGAGATGGTTCAAGCTATCCTTGGTTGTTTACACAAATTCTACATATTAAACCAGTTTGATCTTTTTCCATAAGCCAGTCCCTCTGGCTCCTTCATCATGTGTACAGCTCTTCTCTGAATTCCTTTCATTTTGTCTTTCCGGTTGGTGTGTTGGCCCTATTCTGGCTTGCACTTCAACACAAGAAAATGAGGAGGCTTAGAAGGGGGGAGGAGGAGGAAGGACATTTAACATTCAAGTGTATAATGAGAGAGAGAGAGAGAGAGAGTGAACTGCATGTTTGTGACTTGCTTGGGAAGAGGGGCCCACTGAGATCAAACTGCAGAGAATAGGGCAGACAATCACCAAAACTGGTGATTATTCTAATGATTAGATTCACCAAGCCAGCAACAAAACAGCTTCTACAATAGCTTACTGGTTACCCAGAAGCCAAAATCACTGCTTCCTTAAAGCAATCCAGCCCACCCAGACAGCCATATCAACTATGGTGAGGGAAAGGAATGGTTCCAAACACTTTTTAGCTCTCTAAAATCAGCATATTTCTGACCTTACAGAGGAGCACAAAGAAGCCATCAGATAATAGCTTCAACAAGGGAGCCCAGACAGTAGGTGGTGGGTAGCCTGCATTCTCTCCCACTCATTCTGGCTGTACGACAGTTGTTTACAGACTACCGAAAAAAGTACTCTCAGTGCTGCAGAGAGCAAATGAAGACACATCGTGGTCCCCTCTTCAAAAGACTTTTCAATCCTATTTTAGATCAAATGTAGCTTGTGGGGATTACAGTCAGTAGAAGGTAGGGTGGAGGTTGGGTGAGGGTTATAGTGCTAAAGCTGCAGTGTTACTTAAGCCTGCCATGGGCACATCTAGATGGCTCAGAAATCCATCAGCTCTTTTTGGAAAAATAGGGTAACTCCCACTTCTTAGTGGAGGCCTGACAAGTGAGGTGGTAGGAGAGATTGACATGAGGAGAAGGTGGTAACTTGGTGAGCTGTGCTCAGGATGTCCTTCTACCCCTAGCAAGGCAGTATGGAAAGAGGCACAAGGATAGAATTGTTTCCAGGGAGACTGATTACATGTCGATAATGCCCTATCACCTGTTACTGGTAATGACAGTTAATAGGAAGAATATGCTTCTTTTTACAGTGCAACCTGCATGAATCGGACGTCAGAAGAAGGATATTGAAGGCAGAGATGAGTTGGGCTGTGTAGATTTCTCTCTGCGTTGCTGGGAGGAGGACTGCAAGAGAAAAACTAGGATAGTCCATGGATTTTACTGAGGAAAGTACTTTGGCCTTTTCTGTTGCACTTTTTATCCGAGGGTTTATTAATAGTGTAAACTACATTTCCAGTATTGCAACCATTGACTGGGGTTTCATCTGGGACATAGTAGGCTCCTCTGAAGTTTAACTGCTCCTTTTAATGCTTTGAGTCATTTATTTGTTTTGTTACTAGCTGAAAAATTAATGTACTAGGAGCAAAGAGGAGTTTCTGGTTGAACAGCAGAGCTCAAAGTGAAAGTGCTCACTGTTAAAATAATCTAGTTAGGGCTAAATCCTGTACCTTCCTGTTAGGGTTGCCAGGCATCCGTTTTTCAGCCAGAAAGCACAGTTGAAAAGGAGCCCTGGCGGCTCCGGTTAGCACTGCCAACTGGGCTGTTAAAAGCCCAGTCAGCAGCGCAGCAGGGGTCCGGAGCTAAGGTAGACTCCCTATATGCCCTAGCTCTGTGCAGCTCCCGGAAGCAGCCCCCAGGTCCTTGCAGCCCGGAGGCTCATAGGCAGCCAGGGAGGCTCCGCAGGCTGCCCCCACCCCGAGTACCGGCTCTGCTGCTTTCATTGGCCGGGAACCATGACCAGTGGGAGCTGTGGAGGCGGTGCCTCCCTGGCTGCCCATGAACTTAGGGGCTGCACTGCAGGGACCTGTTGGTCACTTCCTGGGAGCCACGGTAAGTGCCACCGGAACCCAACACGCTGCCCAGAGCCTGCAAACCCCCTGCCCCAGCCCTGAGCCCCCTCCTGCACCCCAAACCCTTCATCCCCAGCCCCACACCAGAGCCCAAACCCCCAGCCGGAGCCTGCACCCCCTCTTGGAAAGAGAGGAAGGATGGTATAGTGGTTAAGGTAGTGGAACCTAGGAGATCTAGGTTCAGTTTCTGGTTCTACCAGTTTTCCCTTGTGATATGGGGCAAGTCATGTGATCGCTGTGCCTTCGTTCCCCCTTTTATAACATGTCTGTCTGTTTTAGGCTGTGAACACTTCATGGCCAGGACTACTCTTACTATTTGTACAGCTCACTATCAGGTTGATTTCAGCTCTGTAATACAAATAATAGTCAACGTGACGGCATGGCAGGGTTGAATTTAGGAACCTCTTGCAGGGAGTTGGAACTGCCTTCATGCCTCAGAGTGCTGCATGGGAGAGGATTCCTCCATCCCCCACATCCAGGAAGGTTAGGGGCAGCACAGTGAGAGGAAGTGGGAGGCCCTGGGACTGTTCTGACCAGATGTTATCCATGTGTGAATGCACTTTTATGTGCATACTGTTGAACATTTGGGCCAAACTGAAGAGCAAGTGACAATAAAAGAAAATAAATCTTGAATCCATGCAAAGGATAAGCAAACAGAAGGAAAAGTTTCCTGCACAGCATGCTCATTCTGGTCTCTTTATTGTGACTAATCAACTAAGTATTGAAGACAGAAGGTAGAGAACATGAGGAGTGCAATAGGCCACTAATGAGGTCCTCCTAAACGTTGCACTGGTTCCAATTAAATAGAATCCAATTAGCAATTCAGCTGCTTTGAAAGTCAGAATCTCATTATAAACATTTTATTATTTTTGAACAAATCTAGAGACCACAATTTGGATGGGTCACAGTTCTTACTTTTAGCCACATTCTATGCCTTTTCTTTGTCGTTCTTCTTTTCTTTCACAATTTAAATCTGCGTCATTTGTTCAATTATCTTCCTGTACTTGGCAGAGAAACAGTTCCCAAAAATATCCTCCTTGTAAGCAGCAGGGTTTGGTTTCAGCCATGACTCAGTAGTACACATTACCCGTGGACTAATCGGGGTGGTTTATTTCCATTATGCCTATTGTGAAATGTTTTTGGTATGTTGCACCTTTAACTAGAGAGGAGACTCTCCTCTTCTTTGCACTTTGTGCTTAGTGGCAGCCTGTTATGCACAGGAAATGCACGCTGTGTGCTCTGTCTTGTGGAGTATTTTTTCTTCTGTTGTTTTGTTGTTTAATATAAATCAGAGGTGAGCCTGACTGAAAACCGTGTCAGTGCCTGCAGAATTTAAGCTTTCATTTAAAGAAAATTAAATTTTGAAATTGTACAAAAAAGGTTTTAGATTGAAGTATCTAGGGGCAGGCACCAGGCTTGAGTTCTGGGCAGGGCTGAGCAGACTGATCTCAAGGCCTCGTGTTGCAATCGCTGTCTTTCTTCAGCAGGGATAGGCTAGATGGGGTTCTCTCACAGACCACCGTTGCTGATCTTTTCACTGCTACGGGAGGAATTGCTGCTGCGAGCAGCACAGGGCATGGCTACACTGCAGCTGGGAATGAGCCTCCCAGCCTGGGTAGACAGACTCGCACTACCGGGGCTTGAGTTAGTGGGCTTAAAAATAGCAAGTATGGACATTGTGGTTCAGGCCTACCTGACCCCACTCTGGGTCTGGGCTTGGGTGGCTAGCCTGAGTCTCCATTGGAGAGGCAATGGCCACACTGCTCTGTTTAGCTCACACTAGCAGGGCTCAAGCTAGTGTGTCTGTCTACCTGGGCTGGGAGGCCCACTCCTGGCTGCAGTGGAGATGACATTTGCCCTCCATCATATCTCCAGCTCTGGGGTTGAGCATGCTGAGTCCACCATGCTTGCAGCTGCAGTTCCATTTAACTCTCGATTACACACAGTGCTCCCTGTGCTAGTATCAATGCCATGCATGTGCTGCTGATAATCTGCCGTCTTCCCTTACTCAGTGTCTATGGCTCCTTGGGTATATTTGATCTTTCTTTCTGGTGCAAATGAAAACAGAATCTGGCCTTCTCTGACTTAGCAAGTAAAGTGGAGGGTGGGAGGTTTTTAAAGGAGACATGCTGTGTAATAGATTTACTTGTCCGGAAAAAGGAAAAATAGCAGCCAAATTGTTCTGCGACATTCTGTAATTGTGAATAACTGAACCTGAACACCATAAACACTAATTTCCAATGGAGGCTGCTCTGTCTATCAGCTGTACAGTCTTGCTGTTCTTGCATCACCCCAATAGCCTGTGGCTTTGTTAATCAATTACTGTTGAGTTGTTTATGGAGGGTTGATGTATTATTTGTATATATTCCTCCTGCTCTGCCCCCTCCCCATAGTTTGTAATTGTATAGCAACAAAATTGCCCAGATGCGTCTGTGGCCAGTGAGCAACAACCCAATAGAGCAGCAACACCGGTCTGTGCAATTTATTTCTATATTTATGAGCCTTCACTGAGTCCCTTCCAATGTAGTTTATTTGTTAGTGCTGAGAGGTGAATGAAAAGCTAAAAGGATTTATTCAGACCAAGAATAATTTAGCAGCAATAATCTAGGACAAAGCAAATCAGCTAGACTAAAGAAAAGGGCTAATTTATGAATTTACTGTCACTGATCCACAGGGCTTGCTATGATACACCCCAGAAAAACTGGTATAAAGCTTATTCATCTTTGTGACAAGGCCTGGGCCTCCAGATAGTTCATAAGAGGTGGAGGGGGGAGCTGTGACTCTGTGTCCCTGAGACTCGGTCCCAGGCATAGAATCATAGAATATCAGGGTTGGAAGGGACCTCAGGAGGTCATCTAGTCCAAACCCCTGTTCAAAGCAGGACCAATTCCCAACTAAATCATCCCAGCCAGGGCTTTGTCAAGCCTGATCTTAAAAACCTCTAAGGAAAGAGATTCCACCACCTCCCTAGGGAACCCATTCCAGTGCTTCACCACCCTCCTAGTGAAAAAGATTTTCCTAATATCCAACCTAAACCTCCCTCACTGTAACTTGAGATCATTACTCCTTGTTCTGTCATCTGATACCACTGAGAACAGTCTAGATCCATCCTCTTTGGAACTCTCTTTCAGGTAGTTGAAAACAGCTATCAAATCCCCCCTCACTCTTCTCTTCTGCAGACTAAACAATCCCAGTTCCCTCAGCCTCTCCTCGTGTCATGTGCTCCAGCCCCCTAATCATTTTTGTTGCCCTCTGCTGGACTCTTTTTTTCCAATTTTTCCACATTCGCATCAGCACCTGTTTCTCTCTGTGGCTCCTTCAGTTGGTCCAAATGAGCTGGATCCAGCTTGAGAATTACTTTGCTGGTTCCAAGGTTTCCAAAAGATGCTTGCAGCAACACTGGATGGGCTTTTCTATTTAATAGTCGCCTGGAATCAGAGGTTGCTCAAGATGTTCTACCTAAGGCAATAGATTGTCATCAGGCCAGCCCCCTTCTGCTACATAGCATGCACCCTGCACACATTAACAGTTCCTTAACATAGGCCCTGCGTTTGTAAAATTTTTGGTGTGGCTTGGGTTTGGGGGGGGAAGCCCAATGGGGTCCAAGGAAGAGCCCCCTATACAGATAAAGCGGGAGTGGGGAGTTAAGCCCCCTAGGTAGGAGAAAAAATTGAAAGTAAGGGTGCAAGGGGAAGTCTGGTCCCCACGGACTGAACAGAACTGTGGTGCTAACCTAGCTACCACCCTGGCCTGGGTGTGTAAATGACCCCACCCTGACCAAGTTCTGGTATAAAATGTATATGGGACCTAAGTGACTCTTTTAAAACACCACACACATTTCAAAGTGATGCCCTATGTAGACAATATTGACCCTCTGTAGCTCCTGACCAAACTAAGTTCAGCTTCCCTATCAGAGTGGCAAATATAACAGTATGCACCTCTATAAACAGACTTCTCTGGAAGGACCCTACTTGGGTCCCTTACCCCAAGCAGCCATTCCCAGCCCTGCATTAGGGATCTATACCTAAGAGCACCATGTGTTGGGACTCCTGACATGGAGCTCCATTTCCTGTGAGCAAACCTCTCTGAGTGTCGATCTGAAGGCATTGTAAGGTGTGGGGAAAGCAGCAACAGGTAAGGGCAGGGGGGTCCCTGATAGGCTGAGGGAAAGATGGGGACCAAGCAATACATAAGTGGAACAATGGGGGAGATAATATGGGGGGGCTGGAGAATGAACATAGGGGGTCATGACACAGGGGCCATATAGGGTGGGTTTGGGATGCATTGGGGGACAAATGGGATGGTGGGGACTAGGATATGGGGGGCAGATGGGTGGGGTAGTTAGGAAAACAGAGGGCAGATGAGGTAGGGGGATACAGAGGGGGCATATCAGGTAGGATGCTAGAGAAGGGGGCCAATACGGTTGGGGGACAGGAGATGGTGGGGCAGGAGAATTGGGGAAGGGGGCAGATCCCAGGTGGTCTGGGGTAGATAAGATGGTGAGAGATAGATGAAGGGTAGGAGTCAGGGTGGGAGATGGGCTAGGACATGGGAGGGGGATTTGGGGCAGGAAGTTAGGACACAGAGGAAATGGGGAGTAGGGTAGGACATTGGGGTAGGAGGTCTAGGGCAACAGGCCAACGGGGTCAGGAGGTGCTACTTACCTAGTCACTGCCCATTCCCAGAGGCCTTTGTCCTTGGGCTCATCCAAGGAGAAGTCACCAGGGGCTGGGCTGTGGGCTCACCCAGGCTGCCCTCATCAGGCCAGGCCCTCCAGTGGCATGGTCTGTGCCAAGGCCTGTGTGTGTGTTGGGCACCCTCCTGATGCGCATGAACAGTCTGTTAACAGGGCCGGTGTTGGGGTAGAAGCAGGGGCCCTTGAGAAGGTAAGTTGCAGATGGCAGGGCTCGGGCCCGAGTGGCAGGGTTGGGACTCACTCCTTAGTTTCTGCCCTGGCCCACAGTGAGTCTAACTCTATCCCTGTCATTAATGTGCTTTGATCTAGTCCTGTTTCAAAGATGACTAAATCAAAGCAGGTTAAGGGATGACTAATGTGCAGCAGGTCCAGACAGTCTGCAGTGCAACAGGTATCACACCCAGGCAGCTGCCTAGCTTGACTATGACTAGAGTAGCCTTTGCCAGGAATACAGTATTTAAGGACAGTAGGTTAAAATGGTAAAGCAAAGCCTAAATGCACATCTCTCACCTAACTTGTCAGCTTCTTGCCCAGTGAGGTGGGCCTCTCTGTGTCATGGCCTGGTAGGAAGGCAGCAAACCACCCTGGCCTTGCTGAACTATCCTGGATTCAACTACCCCTCTGCTGTGATGGCAGGATTCTGATCCCACTCCCCTAACACCTTAGACCTTTGTTTCAGGTTCTACTCTTTATTTGCATGTGTCCTGCCTCCTACCCACCGACTCCCCCGACCATGTTCAGGAAGAGGAAGGGTTGGAGGTCAGATTTGTAGTTGCCCATCTGATCTCTGTGGCCAGTAGTAATTAAAAATTAATGGCCTAGTTGCTGGTTTCCATTTTATCTCCAAGATATCTTCATTCACATGCTGATAGTCTGTTCATACCAACGTGTGTGTGTGAGACCTACACCCAGTCAATCCTGCTTATTCCCCGTCTCTGAAAATAAATTAATCCCTTAATATGGGGTGGTTGGCAAAACAACAGTGAGTGGGGAAACTGAGTCACACATACATTCCCTACTTTTCTAAAAGAGGATATGTATCTGGCTGAATTATTAGATTTGGAGGTCTCTGCTTCAACTCCCAGTAGACTGTGATCCCTCCCATCCTCTTGGTTTTGCTAACCATTGTGCTAATGGTCCTTCCCCATGCAATAGCTCAGTGGTTTGAGTATTGGCCTGCTAAACCCACCCAGGGTTGTGAGTTCAATCCTTGAAGGGGCCACTTAGGGATCTGGGGCAAAATCAGTACTTGGTCCTGCTAGTGAAGGCAGGGGGCTAGACTCAATGACCCTTCAGGGTCCCTTCCAGTTCTAGGAGACAGGTATATCTCCATTACTTTTTTTAAAAAAAAAATACAAATACCAATGTATTTCTAGAGTTACTGTCAGCAGCTATTATGATGTGCCTAAGCCACTGCACACATTACCAAAGAGCTAATTACTCATCAAACATATGTAATACACATCCCTTCATTGCCAGAAGAGGCCATTACCTTGATGTTTTTATACTATGCTTTAGGTTATTTGGCATTAGTGTTTGTGTTTTTTAAAAAAGGCAAAGTATAACGCACATCACTGTTAAATAGCACAAAAACATAACCAGTGTTTTGGCTGACTATACGTCAAAGCCATTAAGAACAATATAAAAGAACTGAGTTATTAAGAGCATAGACCATGGTTAATAAGAGGGGAAAGTAGATGTCCGCCTACTTGGAGAAATGTGTTGTTTGATTACGGACATTAGGAAGTAATTTGACAGAGCACTAATAAAGTAAAAAGGGAGAGCTTTTCATTTCAGACCTGCAGCAAATGTTAAGTGGTGCTGCTTAGACAGAACAGTTTAATTTTCTTTACAGATTATGGCCCTGTCCCAGGAAAGCACTTACAGAACTTTATACAAATCAGTGGGACTACTCACAATTACACCTGTGCTTTGCTGATTCAGGGCAACATCGAAACTGCAAGCAAAACGTAGAATCCTAAGTAAGAGGAACCTCTGCCACTGTTTCTTTTTATATTTGGTGCCTAAGATGGTGGTATATGCTAAAAGAAATTTAATGAGCCAAGGAGGCAAATTCTCCTCTCATTGGCACTGAAGTCAATAGAGTTACTCGGGGTTTATACTGATGTAAACGAAAGGTGAATGTGGCAAATATCTCTACTTATTGCAGTAAGTCAATGAGTAGGATTCCTTTAAGTTATGAACACTGTTATCTAGGCCTCACAATACTGCTCTGAGTGCCAACACACCCTCCACACTCAATGCTGTCATAGAAAGCTAGAGAGATGAATGCTGCACTCATCTAGCCATTTCTGTTTTTCACGTGCTGGACAAACATTAAGGATTAGGTTGAGTCTGAGGCACATGGCTGTGCAGAGAGATGAGGGAAAGAAACTAAGAAGTTTTCCCTTCCCATATCCCCCTGTGCAGCAGCTGGGTACCATTGTAGTCCCTGTCATCCCTAAACAAATTGCGCCCCCCCAATGAAATCCCTAAATAAATTGCCCCCCCCAAATACCTTTAGAAAATGTATCCCTTAACACTCATGTGTAGTGGGGACACAACGGTTCCTACCTGCCTAAATCCTTAATGCTTGTAGAGTGCTTTAAAATTGTCAGATATAAGACAAGCACCAAAGCAAAGAAGTGTTGGAGAAAAGCAGGGATTCCACATGAGCTGAACATGATTGTGTTATAAATATTGCTTTGAATAAAACAGAACTGACGTGCTTAAATAACATAAATAACCTGGCATTAAGTCCATTTAGCTGTTTCTGCCTCTGACAGCCACTCATGAGAAAGGATTCCGCTCCCCTCCCCAATCCCTACCCTTTAAACATGTGTTGTCAACAAGATCTTCTCTGGATGCAGTTTCCTTGCCAGACCTGTGTGTGTGAAAACAGGAGACACTTTAGGTCTGAGTGCTCAGAGCATTGGTAATGGAAGAGGGGTTAAACACAACCAGATAGTATGCAATCAAAGTTCTTGCCATTGAGAGCTGTTCAGTGGCCTGTGTGAAATGGTTTTGGTGGTTTTGGTTTAGTCCTTGGCAAAACAGGGGGCCATACCATTATTGTCTGAGTCTGCTGGGCTGTCTAAACAGAGAAGCTGAAAGTGCCATGAGACTCCTCTCATTCCAAAGGCAGCCCCTCTGGGTCAGAATGTGGGGAAATTTTGCCATGCCAGTGCCCTGGTTGTATTTCTCCTCTGTCTGAACAGAGGAATTGAATCTCCCCAGCTTCAACCTAGTACTTCATTACCCACCTCTCAACCCACAGAAACCACAGAGTTGTGATAACAGCAGACTGTCCAGTACAGGCAGGACCGGCGCTAGGGGTTTGAACTCCCTAGGCGGACGGGAATTTCGCCGCCTCGCGCGCTCGTGCCTCGGCTCCGGTGGAGCTGCCGCAGTGGTGCCTGCGGAGGGTCCGGTGGTCCATGGCTCCAGTGGAGCTGCTGCAGTCATGCCTGCGGGTCGTCCACCGGAGCCGCGTGAGCAGCCAAGTGTCCGCAGGCCCGACTGCGGCAGCTCCACCGGACCAGTGGACCCTCTGCAGGCACGACTGTGGCAGCTCCACCGGAGCCGCCGGCCGCCCCCTCCGCCAAAATGCCGCCCACCAAACATTCTGGCGCCCTAGGCGATTGCCTAGGCTGCCTAAATGGTAGCGCTGGCCCTGAGTACAGGCTAACTCTCCATGCGCATGGGAAGGGATTCACTGACCTTGAGAGCCCTTTCATCTCTAATACCTTTGACTCTGTGTAGTTTGAGTGAGATGTACAGGAGGTAAGGTAAACCCAGCCCACTTTACTTGCAACTGCCACTTTCTTTGTTTCAGGAGTTCCCTTAATCTCAAGGCTCAGGCAGTCTCATTAACTGTAGGGACCATGAAGGATAAACTTGCATTGGTGTTCTCAACAAACTCTGCTACTGGCACTTTAGCACGTGCAAACCTGTTTCTCCCTTCATGGTGTTTAGACTTCACTTGTGCTTCAATACAATTTCATGGCACAGGATGAGATCCTTGATCCGTGTCTTTGTCTGAGAACCCCAGCTGAGCTAAAACGTAAGCCTCACTTCAAGCATGCTCCTGCGGCTTCTCCTCAGAGCTGAGAGCATATTGGCCTTTCCCATGCCTAGCTCACAGCGATAACTCTGAAACAGTCAAAAATGCTAGGGTAGCTTAAATAAAACAATGTGTATTTTGATATGAAGAGTGGAAAGAGAGAGCATTGCATCAATGGACATGAAAATAAATCACAAAGCTTCGTAGCATATCAGCTCCCCGCTCTACTAGGAACTGTACAAGCACTTAAATATTGCACTTAATTTACACTTACAGATTAACAGAGTTTTAATGCAGGGAACTGTCGAGGCATTTTGCAGCATGTGTAAAAGCTCCACCCCCAACCACTTATAGTAAACTCTTGAAAGCCTGTTCAAATGTGTTCCCTGTAGCATGCATATGCACTGTGATGTGTCAGCAGTGCCAAAGGCTGAAGCACAGCTACTGTTATGTTCTTGATGGATCTTCTTAGACACTGTGACACAGTGTACTGTATGTGTTCTTCCAGCTTCTCATAAAAAGTAGAGAAATCAGATATAAATAAAGTGCTTTCACCTATCTATTCTCATCTTTCTTTATTCACAAACACCAACAATTATCTTTTTCCTCAGATTACTTGGGTTCAGTGTAAGATCATGGTTCATGGTCATTTAGGGAGACCATGTCCAACTCAACTGTGGCAGCTGGGCAAAGATAGAACTCAGCCTGAGAGCTCTTGCCTCCTCATTCTTTCCTTCATTAGAAAGAGAAGACCCAAGCAAGTGAGGCTGCTTCAGTGGAGAAAGAATTTGCTGTGAGAAAACAGTCTTCATAATTGCTTCTCCCCTTTTGGGAAAAGGAAGGCACTTGGAGATCCTTTTCACTCCCACAGCCCCTCTTCAGCTAACTGAAAGGGGAACGCTCGTGGGAGGAATTTTTGTTGACAAAGTGCTGAGGGCTCCTTGCTTGGCTTTATGAAGTGGCTTGTGCTCCATGCTTGTGGGTAAAAGGCCTTACACAACTCCTAAATTACTTGATTGTTTTTAGACATGAGTTTGAATCCATCATCCAGTATGGACCTCCTGTTGCGTCTTAACCTCCTTTGCCTCTCGAGGCGGATGATCATACCCAGCAGGAAGCTGGCAACGAGGAACAGCACAATCCCTGCAACAGCCAGAACGATGACTGTGACCTCCACTTGCTCCTGAGCCATCTTAACCCCAAACACAACGACCTTATGGGACTCATCCTCAGGAGAGGTCTCTGAGAACAAATGAAAGGAGAAAGTGACTGTTGCGGGGTGGGAATGAGACAATTTAAGGCATCTGAGAAATATGGAGAAAGGGGAGTAGAGGGGAAGGAGAGATTCAATATATGGAAGGGGCCTATCAATTGTTGCTCAGTCCCATAGGTCCCTCATCCTTCAGGCTGTGAAGGAATTTGCAGAGTGAGCAACAATTTGCCCTTCTGTAAACCCTTCCATCCAAGGATCTCTATGTACTTCACAAACATTCACGCATTAAAACTCACACATCCCTATTAGCAAGTATCATTATCCCCCTTTTTACAAATAAGGAAACTGAGGCACAGAGGCAAAGTGACTTGCCCAAGGAGTACACGAGACTCATCCTGCATCATTTTGCTGCTGTTCCAAGTCACTGGCCCTGGTAGCTAAATGACCATGGTAAGTCATTAAAGATCTTATGCTTTCCAATATTGCTCTTACTGCTTTTGTCCTGCAAGGCTGTGACAAGCTTTTGAGAAGCAAGACTTGCTTGGCTAATTGTGTGAAGAACTGTAGACCAGGGGTTTGATTAACAGGTAGCTACTTGAGACTGGTATAAAATTAACTGCTTACTCCTATAACTCCTGACAGGTTTTCTATTTCTCCTCCGTTTAGTGCTCATTTTGAGCAAGGAAAATATTCTTTGATAACTCTGAAATGATGGCAGGGACAGGAGGGAGAAATTGGAAATATAGGGCCAGATCCTCAGCAGATCTAAATTGCCTCTGAAGACAATGGAGCTCCTCTGTCCATTCATTCTAGCTACAAATCTGGCCCATATATATTGAGTGTAGTAATTCTGATGCAGTATGAAAAGGGATGAGAGACAGCAACCCAGAGTCAATTTTCAATTAACTCCCTGTGGCAGGCAATTTTAAAAGAAGCTCATATGTGAGATTCTTCTGAACCTTTAAATACTTCATTCCCCCATTAGTTCTATTGAATCACTTCAGAAAACATTGGTTCAAGCAATTAATTTCCCTGAGATAATGTTAGAAATTGTGATGGTGGATGTTTAGGCTCCTTTTTGGAAGAAATGGACAGGAAAATACATACTGTACATTTAACAGGGAAATAAAGCTAATGTTTGACACTGACAGCGTCCCTCAGTAAGAGGGCTCTTGTGGTCATTCATAAGAAGAGTGAGACTTTTACAAATGTGACTATGAAAGCTGTTGGGCTTGGTTGACAGAGCAAGGGAAGTTATCCTCACCCCAATTGCCTATTTGTACTCTATACGAGTTTGAAGCTTGAAATCCCTGTGCAGATGAATAAGTACATGATAAATGTAATATAGTGGGAGATCCTTCTGTTCTCTGTTCAGTGGGTTAGCCTCAGAGACAAATTTATCTGAGGTGCAACCTCGTTGAAGACAGCACTATGCTAGGCATGAATTTGACCTTTGTTTAGCCTAACCAAAGGAAGGCTGAGGGGAGATGATTGTTCTCTATAAAAGCATCAAAGGAATAAACACCAGGAAGAGAGAGGAGTTATTTATGTTAAGCACCAGTGTGGACCCAAGAATAAATGGATCTAAACTGGCCATCAACAAGTTTAGGCTTGAAATTAGATGATGATTTCTAACTATCAGAAGAGTGAAGTTCTGGAACAGCCCAAGGGGAGCAGTGGGAGTAAAAAACCTAACTGGCTTCAAGACTGAGCTTGATAAGTTTATGGTATGATGGGACTGCCTAGAATGGTGTGTAAACCGATTTGCAACTGCTAGCAGCAAATATCCCCAAAGGCTGGTGATGAGACATTAGATGGGGAGGGATCTGAGTTACTACAGAGAGTTCTTTCCCAGGTGTCTTGCTGGTGGGTCTTGCCCACGTGCTCAGGTCTAACTGATCACCACATTTGGGGTTGGGAAGGAATTTTCCCCCAAGTCAGATTGAGAGAGACCCTGGGAGTTTTTCTCCTTCCTGTGCAGCATGGGGCACAGGTCAATTGTTGGATGTAAACCATGTAAACAGTGGATTCTCTGTAATGTGAAGTCTTCAAATCATGATTTGAAGACTTCCATAACTCAGCCAGAGTTTATAGGTCTATTACAGGAGTGGGTGGGCAAGATTTTGTGACCTGTGATGTGCAGGAAGTCAGACTAGATGATCATGACGGTCCCTTCTGGCCTTAAAGTATATGAGACCTGAGGGCTTTAAATGCCCTTTCCAACTCTGTGATTGATCTGTGATTCTGTAAAGCAAGTGGGTTCATTGGTGAGGAAGGAGCACACACAGTGAGATTCTGAAAAAGCCACTTTATTACTAGTCCTGATGTACAGAAAATGCAAAGCAAAAATGAAAACAGGTGTTAAAGCACCTCTGATATTTTTTTAAATCATCTCACTCTGCTCCTTTGTCATTTCAAGCACAGGGCAGCACAGCCAAGATAATTCACGCCTTCCTAGTGCAAGAGCGTCTTACACAATGTGAGAGCTGCAAAACAGTAACTTCCAGCTGGAAGTTATTATATGCCTGTGGTGCAGAGGCCTGTGAAACCACAGGAAAGAGTATGCAAGAAGAAGAGCTGACCCTTTTTGAAGTGAAAGGCAATTCAATCTAATAACTGCATAGAGCAGATATATTTGGAGCTATTATAAACCAAAACCTCCTCAAACACAAGCTAGAAACTCAGACAATCCAGCATGATGATTCAGGTGAGTCAAAAATCTCCATTTAGAATATACTCAAAACACCTCATAACCAAAGGTCACCTGCAGAGCACTGGGCTTCTGCCCTCCTTGCTCCTTTGTGATAGCTAAAGACCACCTGAAGGGATGTTTACGTGTTTTTCTGTCTGGGTTTTATGTGTGAAATATTGAGTCTCTTATCCCCTGGATTGTTAGAGAAGTGGATTTAGGATCATGTGTGTTGTGAGTTTTCACACCTTGACTGCGGGTGCTGAATTTTTAACAAGGACTATCTTTCTCCACACTATTCATTTGTCATTTGAGTTAATTAGGTCTTACTGAAAATAAAAGAAACTCAAGGAGGTTTAGACAATCTGAATGAACTCTTCTTCACCCTTGCTTACTCAGTCTCGGTGCTCTTGTGAGTTTACAATTTCACTAGCTCTCAAGTTGCTACACAGTCTGCCAGGTAGATAAAGTAAGAAGTTCTAATGTATAACAGAACAGGAAAAACACCCTTCTAAAACACAAAGAAATCTTTCAAGCCTTCTTTTTAGGTGGTCACAAAAAAGCAAAAAGGGTACAAACCCTTTTTTTTGCAGGTCACTTTTATCTGCTGGATTGTCTTAACTAAGCACATGCCATGCCCCTCCTCCATAACCTCTCCATCCTCAGCAATTCTACTGATGAAACACACAAGCAGACAGAGCCCCCCCCCACCATTCGCGTTGCTTATAGTCATACCCCGCACACTAACACAACTCCCCCCATATTTATACTTGGGGAACACAGAGACTGGGACGTGGATACACCTCAGCCCAGAGGCACATGGAAATGGGGTGAGATATGTTTTCTTGTGCCTCCACCCTGCCCAGCCCCCCACACACATCCAACCACAACCTGATCCAAATCTTCTGTCTGTAGGGTAAGTTCAACCAGCACTATCCCCTACACACAATGCAAGAGGCTTTTTCAGCAGTATAATGCAAATTATACCTCTTTTTGTCTCTAAGATCATGGACGCTGTCTCTGAAAGAGAATGACAAATTAGTGATGAATTGTTATGCTGCATAGGAAAAAAGCAATCAGTGTAGACTTTATGGGAAGGCTATTGTTATCTATCCTGGGTACAATTTTCAAAAGCACCTAGTGACTAAGTCTCAATGATTTTCAACGACAGTTAGTTTCCTAAATCAATTAGGTGCTTTTGAAGAAGTTAGCCTCTCTCTAAACTCTGTTGCAAATGCCTGTAGAAGGCAATGCACACTAATAGGTGATGCCATTTCCGACCCCTACAGCACAAGGCTAGGAGAAGGGAGTGGAAACCAGCTTCAGCACCAGTTGGACAGTTGGAGCGAGAACCTAGATAACAAGAACAAATATTAATTATAAGAACATAAGAATGGCCATACTGGGTCAGACCAATGGTCCATCTAGCCCAGTATCCTGTCTTCCAACAGTGGTCAATGCCAGATGCTTCAGAATGAATAAACAGAACAGGGCAACTATTGAGTGATCCATCCCCTATTGTCCAGTCCCAACATCTGGCAGTCAGAGACATAGGGACATTCAAAGCAAGGGCTTATATCCCTGTCCACGTTGCCTATGAGCATTGATGGATCTATTCTTCATAAACTTATATAATTCTTTTCTGAACCTAGTTATACTTTGGGCCTTCACAACGTCCCCTAGCAACGAGTTCCACATGCTGACTCTGCATTGTGTGAAGAAATACTTCCTTTTGTTTGTTTTAAACCTGCTGTCTGTTAACTTCATTGGGTGACCTCTGATTCTTGTGTTATGTGAAGGGATTATTATAACACTTATCAATGGCTTCCATTTTTAGAGATGTAATTGTATGTCCAGAGTTCATGGCGGGTATAAAATTGTTCCTCAAAAGAAAAGAGGCCAAGCAGAATGTCCTTGCAAAATCTGCCTCTAAAGATCCATTTCCTAATCCTTTTTTTGTATTATGTCTCTGTGGTGAATGTCACGTACTACTTCAGGCTGTTTCCTTGGTTCCAACTCAGACACTGACTTTATTAAAACATGGTGAGTATTTTTCAGCACTTGCTAGATTTTCTTTTTCTTATTCTGACCTTCCTTCCATCCAGGAGAGCACATTTGCACTCCCAAGTGTCAGTTAATTTCGGGCACCAGGGCTAGCCAGATAGGGCTCCTATGGGGTACACGATCCTTTGATAACTTGTGGAAGGGAAAGGTATGACAAGATGCCCTTAAGCACTGTTCATCACAAAATAGCTTCTAATGTTTTGTGCTTAGATCAGAACACTTTCACTGTGCATCTCTAATGTAGCTAGCACTTTTACTAATAACAATAGCTGGAGGATCAATGGACAGTGCTTCCAGGATAGACAACAACATTAACCTAATAATAATATCTAGGGCCATTTAAACTCTGGGACCGAAGTGTTCATTAGCCCCAAATAATGTTTATATGGTGTTAACAAGGAGCAGCTTAAGTTAATAATACTTTAGTTAGTGAGTGAATTACTGTATGTATAGAAGACTTTGATGCACTATAAGTACTAAGTATTATCATTATCTGGAAGTACACAAGTTATTTATGAAGATGACTGCATAGAAATGGCTGTTGCTCTCTCCCTACCTGGTCTTGGTAAGACTGTGTAGAGTGCCTCCATACCACCATGAATATGATCTGACACATGGCAATGAAGCAACCATGTCCCAGGGTTCCCAACCACCATCTCCACCATTTCAAAGGTCCCAGGGAACAGATCCACAACATCTGCCCTGTAACTCTTGCCGTTCTGTCAAAAAGGGAAGGGGTCTGTTAGCATGCAATGGTTCATGTATCTTTAGAGAACTCTGGTGTAGAGTAACAAGGATCTGGGGGACAGGACCTGGAAACCTTGTTCATGCTACAGCAGTTGATAAGAGTTGTAACAAAAAGTTACCAAAAGCAATTCCAAGGTCCTAAGTGAAAAAGGAATGTAGCCTGCTAAAGCCTAAGCTTGAGATTGGTTAGATAGAGAGATCAACACAATACTGGGATCTCCTGGGTCTGATTTGGGCATGTAAAATCATCTCCTCTTGCTGGTTACATGACAATGCTGCAAACACATCCAACTGCCTGAAGTTAGTTAAGGGGTCAAATGAATGTAATGGTCTCCCAGCCCCAGCCCCAGCCCCAGCCTTCCCTTGCTGCTGGGCTCTGCAATCAGCAGGAGATTCTCACCCTGTATGTGAAAGTCTCGGCATGAAAATGGACTGTATGCACATCGATCTCCTGGCCCATTCCCAGCAGGTACCAGTTCACCCAGTCTTCTTGGTGCATGGTCAGTCCGGGCAAGTTTGCATAGAGCTTCCCATTGATAGCTGTGGGGTAGACAACGTGTTGAGACAGCAAAATGATGTGGATGATCAGGACCTCACATGTCAGTGCAAACACAGTTTCCCTCAAGGCAGGTTAAACCTTTCAAAGCTAATCTAGGGTCACGTAAATCAGACATTTTCTCTTCTGTTGTGAGATTCCCCCACAGCATGATTTCCTGATGTTTTGTCCATCACCTCCCAACTCAACTACTGCACCTGCTTTTCAGCTGGGTTGACTGAGTCATAAAAAGGTCAAGTGACTTGTCCCAAGCGGATGTTATGTCAGTGATGTAGCTTGGCTAAATCTCAGAACTCTCCTCCTTCCTGCTCTTTTGCTTTTACTACTGAAGAACATTCCATCTCCAAGAGCTGAAGGTAGCAGAAGCAGCTCGGTGCTTTTAAAGATCTGGCCATGTAAAAATGGTCTTTGTAGCCTAACTGCAGTTCCACTTATTGAGCAGTGGAAATGTTACAGGTCCCCGTCAACAGTCAAATTCCAGCATACTATATGTTGTCATACATTACTCTGAGGTGCTGGTCATTTGTAAATTGCTATTCAGTAGGATTTCATTTCACAATTAGCACAGCAACAATGAGAGCTGCACCTTGTCTGTAAATGAAATAAAGATCCAAAACAATGAAAGAGTAGCATAATAAAGCAAGGCAGCCCATAAGGAAATCTCCACTGAGGGCAATGGGAGAGGGTACGTGCTGGAGAGACATGTTGTGAGGCCGGAAACTTCTGGCACCTGTACTTTTCTGTTCCGTTGCTGTTGCTTGGATAATAGTAATGACTAGTTGTCACCTACATTCATCTGTGATTGGGGCCTTATAAATGACACATTAATAGCAGCAACCCAGGGCCTGATTCTGTGTGGTGCTGAGCCCCACTAAAGCCAAAGGAAGCACTCAGCAGGAATCAGGCCCTTGTGTATTAGGCATCTGTCAGCCAATGCACAATGTACCTTACACAATTTAGCTATCTTAAATAACACATACAACTCAAAAAGAAATGGCTCCTGTCTGGATTTCTAATTCTTGTCGTAGGGCCAGAAGGAACCAGAAGGTCAAGAACTGTCTTTCCCTATCACTGTACCTTTGTCAATTAGGCCCATGCAAATGGCAAAGGCAGCTCTGAATGGGGCCCAGTAAAAGATGTGAAGTGAAGGCCACGCACCATGCATTTTGTTGCTTTCCACAAATTCTTCATCCTGCAGGTTGATTTTGCTCTGATTCCCATGTGCATAAGTTTTCACATTTTCCTCCAGATACCATGACTGATTTTCATCAAAAACCAGGAAAAGGAGTGCAAACTCCCTGTTGATGCCCTTCCTCCTCCCATCAGAGCCCAGCGCCCCTTTACGGCAGACCTTTAGGGGGCCTATCAGGCCACTATATATATCCTAATAGGAAAGAGAAGAAAGTCGAAGGTGTTCAGAGATGGAGATTTTCCTCCCATCCCTCCTGCACACAGCTCCACTACCATTCAGCACCCTGGCTTGCTGCTCCCTGTAGTACTCTCGATAAAATACATTGCAAGCCACTGAATAATCAATCCTGTGTGTGAAATATGCTCTATTGGAAATAGTTAACAGAAACTACCACTGCGGGGCCAGATGTTAGCGGTTAATTACTGCTGTGCATTGGGTGCAACATGGAGCTGTGACTCTCCTACTGATGGTACATGGGGACATTAAGCCATCCCTTAAAAGGTACATGCATCTGCTCCATAGCTGGCCAGCTCTATATGGCAGTGAAGAATGGCCTTACCTCCTCCCTGATAGATGTGATAACACCGTATAAATATTTGAAGGGTGTTAACACCAAGGAGTGGGAGGAATTATTTTATGAGGGACTATATTAAGAAAGGGAGAATTTAGGCTTAACGTCAAGATCAACAGTGAGATCTATTCACCTGTCGAATTGTCTCCCTAAGGGAAATGATGGAAGCTCCATCACATGGGACATCGCATTCTAAATTGGACCAAAGTCTAAAATATATCCTACAGGGAACAACCCCGATTGTTTCCTAGGAGACTGTCTAGATGATCGCTGAGGCTTTTCCATCTCTAAGTTGTTTTATTCTAAGATTCCAACTATATTTTACCTTTACAGGATCCACCATAGAGTAGTAAACCCAAGAAACGCAGACAAAATTATTTGGTCCTGGACCGGATCTTTCAGGAACATCCCAGCGGTAAGTTACAATGTCACCTGAGAGACAAAAAGGAGTGACTGTAGTAGTAGTTGCTATTTGTACTACAGCAGCAACTAGCAGCCCCAGCCCAGGGCCAGGATCTCTATATGCTATACAGACACAGAAAAAAAAATATGGTGCCTGCCCCAAAGAGCAATATTATGGCAGTCATGTGGACATTACAGATTCTTTCCCTTGTTGTGAACAGTAGACTAGAGACTCTTTCCTCCCCTTTCAAATAAAGGAGGTGGCATGATGGGGATGGGGAGTGGAAAAGGATCTGAACCCCAACTTATGGAAAATCACCTCACCTTTACCTGAATCACCCAGGATTAGCGTTCTCCAGGGAAATTCTGGATCACTTCCTGGGAGACTCGGCGTGACCTCTGGAAGCTTTTAAGTATATTCACAGAGGTGCCTGCCACTCTCATTCAGATTCAACTTTTTGTTATCTATTATACACAGTTTTAAAAATAGAAGCTGATTGAGAGTCTGGATGGCGTGGAAGGGCTATGTAGTCCAGATACAGAGCCTATGAGATGCTAGCTCCAGTCAAGCCCATGGTGGCAGTGACCAAAAGTTGTTACCTTGAGTGAGGGCTGTGCAGGGAAGTGAGTTGGTGGTCTCAGCAGTTCCTAGCAGACAGTTGTCCACATCATAAAAGAACACTATCACAGCCCAATGTCACTAGTTGGTCCCCAGAGTGCTGGGGGATGGAGAGCCAGCACTCCAGTCACTATTAGCGTCAATTAGGTTCCTGGCAAAGGCCTGATTAGTCAGGGGTGTGCCTGATGATTAGGCTCCACTGGGGTTAGGAAGCTAATGAGCTAATTAGCCCATTAATAGACAAGTGGTTTAAAAAGAGTTGAGGAAGGCAGAAAGAGAGGAAGAGAAAAAGAAGGCAAGGTAAGACTGACAAAGGGCATTTGTAGAGCAGAGCTGCCTTACTTTCCCTGTCCCCATCTCTCCCATTTTGGAGAAGGGATTAGAAGGTGGGATACAGTTCAAAAGAGTGGGGACACTGCTATGTACTGATGGAGGGATTAAAACATTGTAAACTACCTGATGGTGTTTACAGGCAAGAGGGTCTCAGGGAGGTCTGTGTTTGTGGACAAGGTGGGAGTGTAGCATTGTCATAAACAGATAGCTAAGGGTTAATGTCTCTTCCACCCGTAAAGGGTTAACAAACAGTGACCTGCAACACCTGATCAGAGGACCAATCAGGAGACAAGATACTTTCAAATCTCGGTGGAGGGAAGCCTTTGTTTGTGTTTTTTGGGTTTTGCGTTGTTCTCTCTGGGATCTGAGAGTGACCAGACGTACTACAGGCTCTAATTTTCTATTCAAGCAGTAAGTGCAAGTAGAAAGGCGGTTTAGTCTTTTTAATTGGATTTCTTTATTTGCAAATGTATATCTGGCTGGTAGAGTTTTAATGTGTATTTGGCTGGAAGTATTTTAAATTGTATTTCTGCTGGAGGAGGTTTTTTCTTCAGTTTCTATAAGCTGAAAGACCCTGTAATATTCCATCTTGAATTTACAGTGATTATCTTTATTCTCCCTTCTTTTATTAAACGTTTTTCTCTTTAAGACCTGATTAATTTTTTCCCCTTGTTAAGGCAAAGGAACTGAGTGTGTACTCACCAGGGAATTGGTGGGGAGAAGGGAGAAGGAGTAGTTGGGGAGGAAAGGTGAATTTCCGCTGTGTTTTAGATTCACGGAGCTTGAATCTGTCTATCTCTCCAGGATAACCCAGGGAGGAAAAGCCTGGGAGGGGGTGAGAAGGGGGAGGAGAAACCTGATTTCTCTGTGTTGTGATTCAAGGAGTTTGAACCACGATGATCTCCTGGTGTACCCAGGGCGGGAAAGATCTGGGAGGAAGAAAGGAGGGGGAAGGGAAATGGTTTATTCCCCTTTGTTGTGAGACTCAAGGAATTTGGGTCTTGGGGTCCCCAGGGAAGGTTTCGGGGAGACTAGAGTTTATCAGGCACTCCAAATCCTGATTGGTGGCAGCTTATCAGATCTAAGCTGGTAATTAAGCTTAGAGTAATTCATGCTGGTACCCCATTTTTTTTGGACTCTAAGGTTCAGATTGGGGCTAGATACCATGACAAGCATACTGCCCAGTTACAACTGGGGGCTTGTCTGGGATTTGCCTGCATCCATTTCAAATGGATGGTGTGGGGATTTGGCAGCCTCGGTGATGGAGGGAACTCTGCAATGGCAAAGAGAGCTCCTGAAGACCTTCCAGTGATTTCCCCGTCCTCCTGCCCTTGCAGAGAAATAGTCCTTGCTTGCCTGTTGATGGGCTAACTAGCCCATTAGCTTTCTAGTCCTAGTGGGGCCTAATAATCACGCATTCCCCAGATGACTCAGGCCTTCTCCAGAGGATCCTAACTGATGCTAATAGTGGCCAGATAGCTGGCTCAAGCTCCATCTCTTGGCACTCTGTCACAGTCCCTCTCATTTCTAGAGATGAACCCTCCAGGGTAGGGGTGCACTGGTGGTGAGTAACCTGGAGAAGGAAATTTGCACTGCCGCTACCCACATTGTGTGCCTTCTGTGGCTAAAGAGAGGATGGTACTGTCCAGGGCTGCCAAGCCAGTACATTAGATGAACAATAAAAATACACTGAACATGAAAGGCTGGTTTCTATTCAGCTCCAATTACTTATCACATTAAAACACACACACCAGAATAACTTCTTCTCTCCTAGCTGGGTCTTTTTAATGGGTTGAGTCGTCATTGCCGTATAAACAGAAGTTAGCCCAACAAATAGCTGACTACTGACTCACCAGGCTTTGCAGCTTCCACCTGTCCATCATTCCTTTCCAGTACCCCATGCGCATGAATGGAGTAGGCTTGTGTAGCATTGTTCTTAAACACAATGTTGAGGACATCTCCAACTTCTGCCCAGATAAAAGGACCTTGAGACAGGAAGATCACACTGTGAGTGCAGCTTCCATCAATGGCCAAAGAGAGTATTTCTCTCTATCATTTTTTGAAATCACTTTAATGTAGGGGTGGAAGGTGAATTATTCATCACTGTATCCCTTCTCCAAAGTAAAGAATCATAGTTAATCCCACATTCAAGATGATCCTGAAAACTCTGATTGTGAACTCTTCAGGGCAGGGAACCTGCCTTGTTATGAGCACAGTGCCCAGCACAGTGGGACCCAGTTCTGATCTCTGAGTGCCACCATAATGCAAATGATTCATCATAATCATCCAACGGTCTGATTTAATCAGACCTGACAGTGTAAAATGGCTTGAAACCATCACAGCTCATATCCATAGCCTGCTCTTTTAGATTGCCTCACGTTGCTTGTCCTGTACTGAAATATCCTGGAGTGAGGCAGTGGAGCTCTTGCCTCCTTAGACTCTCATAAGAATCCACAGCATGCTCCTCTGCTTCACAGTGCCTGGGTTTTTCTTTAATGATGCTACACAGAGGGGTTTCTTTCACACTTGGAGATTTCCATCCATAGCTCTCAAAGTGCTTTACAAAGGTAGGGTTTATCCCTATCGTACTGTATCAGAGGGGTAGCCGTGTTCGTCTGGATCTGTAAAAGCAGCAGAGTCCTGTGGCACCTTATAGACTAACAGACGTATTGGAGCATGAGCTTTCGTGGGTGAGCTCATGCTCCAATACATCTGTTAGTCTATAAGGTGCCACAGGACTCTTTGCCCCTATTGCACAGATGAGGGGGAACGGATGTGAGAACTGGCTTGGCCACAGTCACACAGCCAGTCAGAGGCAGAGTCAAACCCAGCTCTCCCAAGTCCCAGTTCCTTGGCTCATTCTTCAGGACTAAGTCTCAGTCCTGTCCAAGTGAGAGATGCACCACTCAAATAATTGCTTACCCAATATCCCTAAATGCTCCTCATCGCTGGTCCTGTTCTTGGGTATTTTGAATGTCCCATCAGTGTATTCCCTGTAAATTGCCTTCTTGTACTTGGAGCCCAGAAGTCCATTCTCATTGCTCAGAAATTGGTTGCCATAGCTGAGAAATGGAGAGTGCTGTGTTACGTTAACACTGCTCTGTTTGCATTAAAGAAACTACCACTTCTCCTCTGTAGGCAGAGGATTCATTAACTGAATCAGTTTCCTCCCCGAAGAGTATCCAGTTTCATATGACATCAGCTGAGGGAGCTGAATGGCTCTGGAAGTTGGTAAGAGGATACAGAGCCACACACTTCCAAGCCACCCATTGGAATCTGTCTCAGGATGATAGTGATCAAAGTTACCGCACTCCCTTATGAGGGGTGGCTGCTCGCTGGCTTACATGAAGGGTGTTAGGGGAAGATCAGTCTATTTGGTGGTGGACAGATGTTTGCATCAAAAAACCACCACCTCAGATGGCACCAGTGAGCAGCCAGTAATGAAAATGGGCCACAGAGACGGAATTTCCCTCTCACATACATATATGCAGGGAGCTGCAGAATACAGGGAGGAAAAACACTGCCAACATTTGGATTAAAGGGGATAATTGGCCCACAAACCCCCAATGAGGGCTGTCTGTAGTACCATGGCATGGTCAGCCAGTATCCATCCAATCAGCAGAGGTTTGGCTGTCTCCAGTAAAAAGCCGCTTCCCCTGTTTGAATGGGTTTTACAAAGTTTGCCTGAAGGTGCCACAGGTTTCCCCAAGGTGCCCTCTTTACCTTTCCTGCCCAGAGATGTTGTGGTGTTCCAGCTCCCAGCTGCGATCTGGTGAGTAGTCCCACTCCACCTCTTGTGCCATGATGTAGTGTGTCCGCACCTCCTCGTACTGGGGGTCAGGAGCAGATGCCCCTTTGCCACACTTTGAGACAGAGTAACGTGCCTTCATCCCAGACTGGTAATGGTTGCTAGTCTGACAGTAGATATCAAAAGTGCCTAGAGGCATCATAAACAAAAAGATCAGCTCTAAAGAGCTAAGCAAGTCCTTTCCTTACTATGTGAGATGAACCGGGAAATAGCTGTATTATTTTGTATGAATATGGTACATACCTCTGTGTGTCTCTTTATGATGTGTATCTTGCTGTGGGGTCAGATTGAGAGGAGTTGTTAGAGGAGCCAAGCAGGAAGGCAAAACAATGGCCTAGGTAAGGAACATCCCAGCAAGCACTCACACACCAGCCAAGTTATTGGCTGTAAAGAAGCTACCTGCTTGGTGCCAAAAAAATTACACAGCTGTTTTGCCAAGTGTGAAAAGAGAGAGATTAAAAGACACCGGCCAGTTAAAGGATTCATCCTGCAGAAACGGAGGGGAAGGAAGGATTGACACAGTGAGAGGGTCTGCAGGGATGAAAACAAACCCCCAGATTCAGAAAGGGGGTCTGGGATAAACTGGACCTACCTGAGCTATAGCTGGAGATGCTAAGCTTAGGTATGATAAGATGCCTATGTGACCTTTTGTTTTTAAGTCATTTTCCTACATGCAGTGTGTTTTCTTTGGCAAATCAGTACTTTGTTTTGAAGAAGTTCTTTCTGCGTTACTGCAAATTTATCCTGTCACAGGCTGCCAGAGTGAGAGGACTGACCAGTGTCAAAATCAGTTGGGCCTGTCAGGTTAAGACAGTTGGGAAATGAGTGCTACAGCCCAAAGATCTAGTTTATTAATGGTATGGCTGGGTGGTTCCACCCAGAGTGAGGGGCAGGAAGCTGGTGCTGTCCCTGCAGGGGTGCACTCAAGAGGAAGTGAAAGGGGTCTAAAGTGCAGCTTGTCCTGTAATTCTGACACCATTTGCAGACAAATCAGCATGAGAGAACAAATATTAACATTTGAAATAGCTCATTGGGCATCAGAGAAGTCATGCAGGCATCTACCTTCATGATCAGGCTGCATGAGGGCAGTAGCAAACGTGTGAGGGAACAGATTGGTTGCATCTCTCCTCATCCCATTCATCTGAATAGTATTTCCCTGGAATGCAGCTCCATGCACATCTGTGTCAGTGCCCAGACCCAGAAAGTGCCAAGACACAGTGTCCCCTTTACATACTTCCAGCTTGGGCAAGCTATAGAACATAAATCCATTAATCGCTGCAACAGAAAAGAATTAAAACCACACAGTTACACACTAGATAGGAGGTGACCTCTGTACACACATACCTACAATGTAGGGCAACCTATGGGAATTGCATATTGCTGTGTATTCCTCAGTACAGTTCACCGGCAATTCACCCCTGGTATTTGCTTAAGTCATGCTTTTGGGCACAGCAGGACCTCATGTCCCATGACCCATTCTACAGACATTGCTATGTAGAGAATTATCAAAAGAGGTGCCTTTGATGCAAATCAGAAATTTAATTCCTAAGTCCACCTGATCTCTCTCTTGCTCTCTTTCTTCCCCCACCCCTCCATGGCATGTCCAATGTACTGGTATTGGGATCCTTAGGTACCATGGCAGTAATTTTTAGGACCATTCCAGAGTTTTTAGACCAGTTAAAGATGGACCCACGCCTCATAGTTCTGTCCTCACTGTCTATGTAAGAGAAAGAGCACAGGGCCATACCATGCATCCTGTTGGACTCCCTGAAGCCTTCATCCTTTTTCATGAAAGCTTCTTCCGTTCTCAAATAGTATTTCATATTTGCAGGTAAATACCAGCTGAGGTTCTCATCAAATACACTGAATAGGAGGTAAAATTCCTTGTCGATCCCTTTCTACAATAATAATCACAATAATGGTCATTCATTTTAAAACACACAGATCACCCAACCTGTTAACTGTTAAAAGTACAGGCTGCTTTGCATGATGGCAATTTCCAATTTTTTGTTTCTTAAATTGTCCATTTCCACCTTTTAGAGGCCAAATGCTGATCTCTTTATTCATGCTGAGTAGCACTTACTTTACAAGTGGTCCCAGAGCAGCACTGGGACCATATGTGCAGAAAGGTGCTTCTCAGCATGAGTAAAGGGATCAGAATTTTTCCCAGACTGAAAAGTCATTCTCTCCTTCCCCCACAATCCATAGATTCAGGTGCTGGACACTCCCCACTAGTTTCCAATGGGGTCAAAATCAGAACACTCTCCACTGTGCAGGGTCTGGAGCTGGGCCCACCTCACTCCTCCCTAATACAAGATCAGAATCCCAATTTGTTTCCTACCATCAAGCCTTGAAAACTTTGTTGAGTCCAGTTTGAAATGACAAGCAATGAGACTTCCACAACTTCGACTGAGGAACCTATTCCGCACACTAATATGTTTCCCTGTTAGGAGAGCTTTGCTGATATTTAGCCAAAATTTCCATTTGCTCAGTTTCCTCCCCTTATTCTTGGTAATACCTCCTTGGACCACTCTTAATTATTTGACACTAGGATTTATGTACACACCCTCAAATACCTGTAAATCATTTATCATTATAATCTCCCCTGCACCTGCCAAGTTATACATAGTTTAATCTTTCCTCAAAATCAAACTCTCCTGCCCCTTAACCAGGTTTGCTGTCTTCTGAATTCCATCTAGTTTAGCCACATCATTCTGCTCCAGAAAGCAAGATCTTCAAGGGAGGCTTTTAAAGCAGCTGCTTTGCAAAGTCACCAGCAACTCCCCAATCCACATTACAATGTATTCACAATCATGCAGATAGTTTTGTTTTCAGCTGCCCTCTGTTTGTCACACGGGCCTGTTACTTCAGTGCTGTCAGTGCTCCTGTTCCCTTGTGTACTCGTGCTACCTTGGCAACACCTGCGCAAAAGTGATGACCATTTCTTCATTAAATTCCAAGGGAAAGTGTTAGTCAGCCCTAGGATTTCACTTATCTCCACATCACAAAAGCCTGCAGAACACCACGCATTTTATGTGCTTTTGTTGTAAAATCACCCCCTCATTTGAGTTCTTCTCAAAATGGGCTGAGTTTAAAGTAGAACCTAGCTCCATTTGAAACTCAAAATGTTCCATCTTTCAAGCAAAAATTGCACAAAGCTTTAGCAAAAATGGGACTGTTTTCAACTTAGTATGAAAATGATTTTCAGTATTTTCAATTTTATGGTGAATTTTTCAGACACTTCTCATTAATAATAGGAAGAAGAGGAAGAAAAAGAATAGGGCATTCTGCCCTTCATATATTAGGACAAATGTATCCCTGTGCAATCCCATAACCGTCAGTATAGGGTCAGACCAAGAATTTTGACAAAATCCATCTAAATGCAAAAGGTTTCCCTTCCCCTTAAATTAAACCCCAAGATTAGATTAGTCAAAGACTAGTCAAATACCACAGGAATCCAATGTGTTAGGATTCTCTCATAAGGCACTTTGATGCATGATGTTGGCATGGTTGAGGCAGTGCACATATTCTGCCTAGATGCTTTTATTCTAATCTGTGGGCCTCCCCCACCCATGTATTTTTAATTATATTTCAGTTACCAAGGTTTTATTGGGGTCTCCTTTCTCCAGTTATTTCTTCACCACAGGACGAAGAGCCTGAATCATTGCAGTGGGAGAGTTGACTGTACCTGCTTGTTACTAGTGTTGAGAGTCCCAGGTCTGCAGATCACCAGAGGGCCCACTAAGCCGGAACTGGTATCTCGGATGGGATTTATCGCAGAGGAGTACATCCAGGTCAGGCAAGGAGGGTCACTGGCAGTGGGTCCAACGTGCTGTGGTACAGTCCAGTGGTATGTGAAGTTATGGAGAGGCTCAACGGAAGCCCCATTCCATGACAGACCTTTAAAACACAAGATGCTGATATGTATTCATGTATACAGCCCCTTTTGCAAGCTCTGCAGCACTTCAGTGTCATCTGCTACTGTGATTCATTTCACTCACCACCAAAGGACAGCCACCTCCAGGGTAGAATGGGGCAGTCATTATATATCTCAGAAATACAGTAGAGGCATATTTACATATTACTGGACATACATGTGTGGGCAAATTTATTGTACGTGTCATGACAGAGAATTTTGGTAGGTGCAATATAGCTACCCAAATTACAGTGTGACCAGGGATATATCTCTGCTCTTGAAACAAGTGTCATGGGATCTTTAGGGGCCAGAAATGGTCAGCACCATGATTTCATCTCTCCTCCAAGAAATAGTACCTCCAGCACCACCACATCTGTAGTGCCACGCTGGGCAGTGCTTCAGTGATAGGTCAAAGGGAAGAACATCCCCTCCTGCATCACCACCCCCACTACTCATGGTACACTAGCCGAGCAGGCCACGCTTTGCTCAGCTAGCGAGGTCGGAGAGGACCACTACCTAATGAGGTGTGACTGCAGACTGTGGAACCACACCACAGGTGTTGTCACTGCTCAGTTTAGAAAAAGGGGGTGGGATGAAATAACAAACCGTCGTGGTACAGCGTTCCATCCCACTTCTTTCCATAAAGCACACCATGGGGCTGGATACTGAAGGGCCAAGAGGCTTTGTTAGCAAATGTCACCAAGACAGTGTCTCCCACTTCAGCTTTTATCACTGGACCTACACAGAGAGGGGGGCGGATAATGAAGTGATTTCCAAGATAACTGGACAAAGCAGGCTATCAATGGCCATTTTCTACCCAGAGTTCACAGCCACAGATGACTAACAAAAATGGGCATAGCAGAAGCACCAGCTTTCTGGTTTTGGCCATGCTAAGTAGGACTGCTGGCCCTTCGGGCAGACTGGCATTCAGGGCAGGGATGGGAGAACTATTTAAAGGTAAAATAGCTTGAAGTTTGACTGAGAGAATTCAGTGAAGCAGTTACTCCAGGCCCAAAAGGCTGGGACTAAATGGGAGGGAGAGGGAGAGCTACCCCCTTCTCCTTAGCTGGTGCAGTTATTTCTGTCCTGTTCCTACTCACAACTCCCTGATCCTACTTTAAATCAGTGACCAAAGCTCTACTGACTTCAGTGGGACCGGATCAGGCCTTTCGTCTCCCTAATGGCCTCTATGAGAACTAACCCCAACCAGCCAGACTAATCAATCTATTAATTCATCTAATCTACTCTACTCTACTCTACTCTGATCTATCACATTGCTGTTGTGTCTCACACCAGAATATTATCTAGGCATCAAATGTTCAAATTATAGACAGTACTAAAATTTATTCAAAGGAATTAATGCTGTGCCCCTCCATGCATGATTCATTCGCTCTCCAAGTCCCACTCCTTTTGTCTCGGCATTATCTGATCAGAAAGAGCACTGACAGCTCCTCCTTGGAAGAAGTTTCTAAGCAGAAAGTGGGGTTTGCATTGTGTCCTGAAGACGCAGTCAGAAACACATAATCAGAAGCTCAGTCAGACTAGCTCTTTGCTGTGATTTGTTTAATTAGAGATAGGGGTATAATGAGTTCCTTGCCCCTTCCTGGTAGCTTCCAAAGGTTGTTGTGGCAGAACAATACTGGGTCCCCACCAATCACAAGACCACCTCATCGCCCCGCAGTATAGGTCTTCCTTGCTCTAAAGAGCTGCATTGTAATGTCATGCAGAAAACACCTCCACCACAGAAGTTATTACTCCTAGGAATTATGGGACAGTGCCAGTCAGTCAGCATTTCTGGTGCTGATAGATCATTCTAGAAGGTGCTGTAAGAGGGTTTATGTTGCAGACAATCCCTACCAAGTATCCCAAGATGCGTCTCTTCTTCTGACCGTTTTTTTTCTACCTGGAACGTTGAATCAGTATATTCCACATACTTGGCCTTCCAGTAGGTTCCCCCAATCCGGCTGGCGCTGTGCTTGAAGAACTGCTCAGAAGAGCTAAACACAGAGAACAAATTTCATGTCCTTTCACAAAAAGGCAAATTCCCCTGCCCCATCAGGGCAGTGACAGCAGCAGCTCTCAGCTCTGCAGCCCTTCAAATTGAGTCAAAACCTCTGATTTTGAAAACCCAGCAGTGCTAAGTATAATAATGCCGTTAGGTAGCACTTTTCATCCAGGAGTGTGACAAAGCCCTTTACAAACTGATAGACAGACTTTATGTAGGGATCAGCTCACTCTTCCCAGGAATGCGGCCCACTCTCTGGTGGAACATGGATGCTGTTTAATAGTTATACAGCAATTCTGTACAACAGTTTGGGGTCAGGATGTACAGAATAGTATATCCAAATGAAACTGCAGTACTGACTCAAAGGGAAAGATGCCCTCTGTTGAATCAATACCACTTCAACAACACTTTCCATGGAGGTCTTAGGAAAGCACTATGAGAATTGGGATGTTTTGGGTAGTGTCAATCCTAACTCTAAAAGAAACACACATGAAATGAAAAGAGACTAATCCCCTCCCCTGCATTCCAAAATGTGCCCTCCAGGAGAAGCAGCAGAGTCTAGTGGAGAGAGCACAGAGCTTGGGACTCTTGAGATCCAACCATGGCTCTGCTACTGGCTCACTGTGTGGTGCGCAAGTCACTTAACCACTGTGCATTTCAAGTTTTCCCATGTGTAAAAAATGGGCATGACATTTACCACCTCCCAGGGATGGGTATAAGAATTCATTAGTTTCTATTTGCAACGTGTTCTGAAAATATTAAACACACATATATGTTAAATATTATTTCAGCTGTTCGGAATGAAAGTATGTAAAACTCTCGAGAGCTATTCATTTCAATTGCTCTGCATTTGCTGCTAGATTTCACATAGAAGGCTAGATGGAAGCTCAGTGTAAATCTGCAGTCCACCTATGCCACCCTGTGTCTGCCACGAGACTTGCTTTTTTAATTGTACCTACATTCTTTTATCAAACTTGCAGGCTTCTTGGTAAATCAGGTACAGTGAGTAGAGATGGAACTTGGAGACAACTGTGCTGTGTCCCTCAACCATACAGCATGCTGGGACACTTGGAAGCTTTGTGAATGTATGTTATGTGAATTGCATGTTAAACCTTTTCGTTGAAAAAAGTGTTCCAAATTTCCTTGAGGGCGTTTCTGTCAAGCTTGTATTCCAGACAATGGCTACAGATTTAATATAGTGCCTTGCATGCAAAAACCCTCTTACCTGCCTGGCTCCTGCAGACTTTTCCCAGTGCTCTGGTCAAGCCCCGAGGGTCCATAATTCCACTGTACTTCCTTTGCAGCTATATAGTATTTCCGAACTGTCCCGTTCATGGAGGACTCCGGAGTGTTCTGCGAACACTGTCTGACTTCATAGACCGCTTCCATTCCAGCTGCACATGGGAGAAGCAAACGCACACTTAACTCCTGTCTGCCACTCTGAATGGAAGGCAGACAGGGGACCTATTTCTACAGTGTGCCACCCATTCCCTTTGCACAAGTCACTGAGCCCAGTTGTCCCAAATTGTGCATAGCTGGGAGCGAGTGTTTAGGCAATGGCTTCACATGGGAGAGTTTTCTTTTCCAGCAGGCATGAGTTCCTACCATAAATACAAGACATTGCACTAGGGTGGTCGGTGGACAAAAATGTCCCTCAGCCACCCTCATGTGTACCATATAGGTACAGCTTGGAGAGACTACAGGTCCCAGCATGCAGTGCTCCACTTTGATGTAAAGCGCCTTCTGCAGCACCACCAGGTGCTCCAGTCCTGTGATATTCAGTGCTGAACAAGAGATGTCACATCTGGCATCTGTAATCCCTGTAGGCTGCACCTGCATATTAAAGACCAGGATGGCTGTAACTCACAAGTTTTATGCAATATAGGAGGAGCCATCAGATCAAATCATTGGTTACCCAGCAGGGGAACTCCTTTTACCATGGGACATTGCCCACAAGACTGGTCTGCTTCATCCCATAGTGTCAAGGGGCCACAGTAAGGAAGTGAATGGGGGCCACAGGGTGCAGGACAGATTCCAGACTGTGCCTTACCTTGCAGGTGATTGTTGACCTGACAGCTCAGAAGCCATCTCCCGTTGTTACTGGGGATCATGTCAGCTGTAACAAAAGTGGCTGGAAAGAGGCTGGCCACGTCGGACCTGTGGCCTCTGATGGTGAGTATCTGTCCATGGAAGAAGGCTGTGTGAATGTCAGTCTCACTGCCCATCCCAAAGAGGTGCCATGCCACGTGATCCCCAGCACACATTGTCATCTCAGGCAGGTTCCCATACACATAACCATTAATAGCTGTAAAACCAAGTGAAACAGAAGCAGAGATCAGGAAGGGGGTGGAGGTAGGTTTCACAGCTCCATCCTGCAGGTCCCATTATAGAAACATGAGACATTCAGAAAACAGGTCTCAGCAGAACACCTTTCCCTTCTCCTGCCCAATCTCGGTGAGCCTGCTTCCATAAATCATTTTCTAACATGGATCTTATTCTTGACATCAGATTAATGGCCACACGTTCACTGAAGGTAAAAGCCAAAACCCTGACAAAAATTATGATTGTTTTGATGGTGCTGATATGGCTGCCCCTATGATGGGGCATCTTTCAGCACAAGGTCTCACTGGCTTCTCAAACCATACCTGCACACATCAGATGAGACTACACTTCAGGGTATCGGAAGGAGCTCCCTAGGCACAGACTGACTGGGCAAAGCCAGTGTGAAAGGTGACACCCACCATGCATTCTGTTGCTCACTTGGAACTCCTCATCTTCCTTATCAACAGATTCTGGGTCTGTGCAGAATGATGCAATATTCTCATCCAGGTGCCAGCTCAGGTTCTCATCAATCACGCTGAACATGAGAAAAAAATCAAGGTCCACGTCATGCCGTCTTTGAGAGATGCCAGTCAGAGATCCTAGGGCAAGAGAGAGGGTGAGTGATTTTCCAGCCCAGACTATCACTGAGGTCTGCCAATGCACCTCACCCTAGACCTGCAGTACTTCCTGCTATTCCATTCCTAAATTCCAATGCATCTCACTTCTGATTTACAGCAACCCCTGCGCTCCTGGATCTTTCAATAGTGTTGTCACTCTTGCTGAAATCCTGTAGAGTTTGGAGGAGGTTTGAGGGCTTTGTCTTTCTTTCTCTTTCTTTCTTTCTTAATATGTACAAATGGGGTCTTGAATAAGATCCCTACACTAATTTCCACTTGTGCATTTGAACTGATCCACAGAGCTTAGAAGTCAATGCACTAACTCTCTAAGCCACAAAGAAATAACAGTCAGAATCAATCTAGAAATTGAGAACTATCTCAGATTACATATAAGTTCCACGTGAACTAGAGAGCTGTCTAACAAAGCATCACTGCTTGTGTTACCATAAGTGAGATCATCGCAAAGTCTTCAGTATGTGTCTGAGCTGTCTTTCTCCTGAGGTTTTACCTTCTTTGCATGTCAGTAATGGCCCAATCAACCCAGAAGCAATGTCCTTCGGTGCATCAGTGTGAGAGTGGTAGACCCAAGTCAAGCAGGTTGGGTCATCAGCCATCGGGCTGTGATCTTCAGGGACTGTCCAAGTATATGTGTGATTCCCTCCTGGTGGAACAGCATCATCCTCCTTATGATCCTGTGAGGACTTATCGGGGTACAGTGACCCTGGAATAATTGAGCAATCACAGCATCCATTCAATTTTGGCAGAGAGTATATAACATACAAACATGTACTGCATTTCTCACACTAGATACAGCACAGACAGCTGCAAGTTACTTTTACCACTTCTGTAGCACCTTTCAAATTAAGATTCACACCACATAAGTAATATAATAATCATTTTTCCAATGGGCAAATTGAGGCACAGGAAAGTTAAGTGACTTTGCCCAGTATGCTGGTGGCCGAACCAGAAAGGTGACTCATGGTTCCATGTTCTAAAAATTGCTTCTTTATATTCTCATTGGAAAACAGAACTGTGCTAAGTTTCAGTTCAAATCTGCAGTACCCCAGAAATAGTTCCTTTCTCAATTCTCTAGGACTATTTCAATATCTGTTCTGATATTCTGTCATCCCTGTGGCACCTACAAGATTCATCACATTAAAGATATCTAAATATGTGTCGCACTATAATATAAACATTTATTAGCTACTAGCTTGCTGATCCTGAGCTGCTGTATTCAGGCAATGAGAGTGTTACTAAGACTGTGTTCTTTAGGAAGGAATTTAGACATTCTGTTAAAGAGTTCATGTTTGGAAAAAGTGCGTCCATCTCAGGTGGTACTGTAATGCTTAGGAACCCGATAACCCTGCTTCCGGTGGCATTGCTAAAAGCCTACCTAACTATACCAGTTTTCCAGGTGATACTGCTTTGAGCCAATCCAAACAAGACTCCTTCTCAGCTGGTTTTGCTTTCCTATATACTCCTAAATTCACAGTGGGGAAACTGAATCAACTCAGCAGGGACTCATTTACCTTCTGAGTCCTTCTTGTAGAAGACGCCATGAGGATGGACCGTGTGTGGCCGGTTGGCAAAGTTTTTTAGGTGCACTATAATGGTGTCACCCACTTCTGCTCGTATGATGGGCCCAAGAAATCCCAGCCAGGCAGGTTTGGGGATCTCTCTTGCATACGTGGAGTCTGAGTATTGCTTATACACAGATTTTTTGTAAGTGCTTCCCACCCTGTCCTTGCCAGACTGGAGGAATGTAGAGGCTTCTCTATTAAATTCAAAACAAGATAACAGATTGTGAATAATGTGCCATCTACTACAGCTGCATAACATGGGGAGTAGTGATAACAGGGACACCTAATGTAGCTCGCTCAGCTGACTCCTAGAGTTTCTGCTGTGCCAGCGCTCTATCCTTACTCCTAATCCAGCATCGTGCTTCGTCTTCCAGGACCCTATGGCAATGCTGGGAATGCAATCTGACTGGACAATAACACTGGCCTCGCTACTCTTGTCCGGTTTTGAGTGTTGTAAAATATGAGAGGAACTGACACAATGTAATAGATCAGCACATCAGACCATCTAGTTTGAGACTCTGTCTCTGGCTACGGTCAGTGCTGAATGCTTCAGGGGAAGACCTGACACAGTCCTCCTAAATGTATTTAACTGAGGATGCTATACTATGGTGGGATGGGGGGAAATTTCTTTCTTATCTTGTGATCATTTTATGCACTAAAGAATGAAAGTTGAGAGCCCAAGTGATTGTTATCCTGTCTATTGTTCTAGTCCTTTAAATCTAGTGCAGACTGGAGCTATGCTCTGTGAGTTGCAAGAGGGAAAAAAATCTCCTGAGCTCTCTCACAAAGACTGACACAAGAAAAGAAGGTGAGGTTCTAGTCAAAAGCCAATGTGAAATATTACTGGAAAGAGTAGTCAGCTGAGGCTGATGTGTCCACAACACATATCTAACTTTCAGAGTTTAAACCTCTTACAAGTGTCCAATGGTCAATACAACAGTGGATTTTTTTTCTTTCCTTTCCTACTAGATGATAGGTGGCTCAAGCATTAGTGTGTCAAAGTCATGGATGATGAAGATATTTTTTTCCTAGGCGTCATCATTGCTGCAGCAATAAAAATAGTCCTGGCACATGAGCAAATAGAAAAACTGTTCTGTATGGGCTCAGTGCTGTACCTCTGAAGTCAACCCCGAGCTTTGTCACTCGCTGTAATAGAGCAGGGTGGAGCTGTAGGTATGCAGCTCAGAGCTGCACCACATCCACAGAGTCACTCCTGCAGCCAGCTCTTCTATGTAGCAGGGCCACAGCAGATGTTTTAAAAAGGATAAGAGAATGTGCATTTTATGAAATCTTATAAAAATTATATAATGTAGTGTAATAAGTGGTAGCTCTTATTTAGCACTTTTCATCTCAAAGTGCTTTATGAAGGAGGTTGGTATCATTATCCTTGTTTTAGAGGCCCAGGGAGGGAAAGGTACATGCCCAAAGTCACCCAGCAAAAAACACAGACACAGACACACATATACTTTCTCTCTCTCTCTCAAAAGGTTGAAGCTGTTTCCATTTCAAAATGAAAACCCCTAATGCTCTTTCAGTAGTTTTTGTGATTTATTTTACCCCCCCCAAAAAAAATTCAAAATGTCTCTGAAAAATATTGATATTTTGCCAGCTTGATGCACGTGTGATCTAAATAGTTATAGAAAAAAATCTGTTTATTTCAAATTTAGTTTCATCTTCAAACCTAGGCCATATTTTCAACTAAAAAACTTTTCCTTCAAAAAATTTTAACTAGTTTCATTATCTATTTCCCTGTGGAAATGAGTTCCACAGACTAATTCTATGTTTAATCTCAGTGACTGTCTCTTTGTTCCTGTATTATTATGAGAGAAGGTGAATAGAAACACAAGATTTACCCTCTCTAAAATATTCATTATTTTATATGTATTTTCCATTATGTCCCCACTTATTTGTCTTCTTTATAAACTAAATAGTCCCAACGTATTAAATATCTCATATGAAAATCTTTCCAGGCCTCTGATAATTTTTGTTGCCTTTCTCTGAACCATTTCTATTTCTGCTATATGCTTTTTGAAATAAGTGATCCAATTGTACAAAGAATTCATGGTGACAGTGTAGCACCAGGAAATGGATTTTATTTATCATGAAAAATTTCAACAGGAAATGCACAATTTTCATTTTCAGAGAATGTTTTTTCAGAATTTTTCTTAAGTTGTGATTTAAAAGACTTGGTTTGGTTTGGTTTATTTTTTTGCTTTCGAAAACCAGAAACCAAATATGGGGGGGGTTTTATTATCGAAAACCAATTTTTTTTCAGTTTTCAGGCTGTTGGGTTTTCAATAAAATGCTTAATATTTTTGATGAAAACATAAGCTTTCTTGCAAAAATTTCCATTTAGTCAAAAGGTATTTTTTTGTCACAATACATTTTTGACCAGCTCTAACCGCCTGTGTACATAGTGATATAAAATTCTCAGGCTTCAAGGCACACAAACAGATCACCTGCTAGGGTCAGGAAGAAATAAATCCTATGATATAGCATCGTGCAATAAGGTGCATTCTAAAGGGTTTGCACTTTCCTCAGAAGTATCTGGAATTGGTCAATGTATATTGGACTAGACTGATCATTGGCCTATCCCAACGTAATAATTTCTATGTTCCTACGAAAAAACAGGTTAACCATTAAGCCAATAAAGATCAGATATGTGACAACGTCAACTGCTTGCTAAATAAAACTTCTTGCATAAACCTCGGCGCCATTTGCTTTTTTTAGACTCAAATACTTATAGTTGTTAAACATACGGGTCATCTTTAATGCTTCGGCCTGTGATTATGTTCTTCCCTGTTGGAGCATAATTCCATTCCACCTCACAGATACCCAGGTAATAGACTCTGGTGGCACCTTCAGCAAAGATGGGCAGCAGCAGCAAATGAAGGAAAAACAGAGACTGAGGCAGCAGTTGCCGACAAGATTCCATCCCAGCTCGAGGTGAAGGCTCTTCAAGAGCAGGCAACTCCTGTTTTGGAAAAGAAACAAACAAATAAAAAGAGTCTGGAGTAATGGGACAACAAGCAGGCTTTGACTCGCATAGCTTAGTCCTAGGCAGTGTGGTTTGAGGGTCCAGGATGTTCTGAGAACATGGGGAGGAATCAACATGTACAAACTTCTATGGTCACCATTTAATTATATCAGAAAGAATGGGAAAATTACAAGGATTCTCAGCTCCCATACTTCAAGCATAAAGTAGTCACCGGCTCCAGGATGAGGAAAAAAATCCTCCACCCCTTCACCCTGGTCTATTTATGTACAACAAAGTGTACTGAAGGAGTTATACCTTCCTCAACAGCATCTGACACTGGCCACTGAAGGAAACAGAGCAATGGACTATGGACAATTGGCTTGTCCTACTAGGGTAATTCCTATCAGGTGGAGAAAGGCTTGACATGCCTTGACTCTCTCTCATGCTGACCTAGCCAATTTTGTCAATTTTCATTGGATCGTATTCTTCTAAACTGCTTGTTCTGTAGCTTTGCGTCATGTTGCTGCACACTGTAAAACACCTACTGTGCTCCACTGTCGGTGTTTGTACTGCTATGGTGGGTTAAGTGGTCCTTGTAAATCTGTTTCTAATATGCTTTGGGGTCCTTCTGAATAAAAAGCACTATAGGTTATCATTGCCTTTACTAGCCCTCCAACTATCTCTTGTGCTAACATAGAGAGCTAATGGATAGAATCCTGAACCAATTCATCTGTCCCTAGAAATTAATGGTAACTGGCAGAAGTGATTGTTAATCAATCCCAGATAAAAGCAGCAAAGAATCCTGTGGCACCTTACAGGCTAACAGACGTTTTGGAGCATGAGCTCCCAGATAGTCATTCAACTTACAAGGCTGAGCTTTTCACTGCTGGGTACGCAACCTGGAAAACCCCTCTTTGTGGTAAACCCAAATGTGTGAACTGTTCCCGCACATTCCTCTGCTCCAACTGAGAGCAGTCTCTGAACTCGTGA
Source organism: Chelonoidis abingdonii (assembly GCF_003597395.2). Classification (NCBI taxonomy): domain Eukaryota; kingdom Metazoa; phylum Chordata; order Testudines; family Testudinidae; genus Chelonoidis; species Chelonoidis abingdonii. Next base: position 82,547,918 of record NC_133776.1, read on the forward strand.
GAAATTTCTACTCTACAATCCAATAATATGTAAATCTTATAGTGTTTTTCATCAGTAGCTTTCAAAGTGCCTTGCAAAGGAGATAAGTATCATACCCATTTTACAGATGGGGAAACAAAGGCAAAGAGAAGTGAAATATCTCGCCCAAGGCCTCCCAGCATGCTACCAGCAGAGCTAAGACTAAAACAAAGATCTTGTGCTACTGCTCCATCCACTAAGCCACACTTAAGGTAATTATTAACTACTTGGAAATGAAAGGACTGTGTTTACATACACTCATGCTGTTCTTTAAAATAGATTTCAAACCAATTTGTTGAATAACACATGTACAGTTTAGTTAACACACACACAAATGTCATGCTGAATAGAGAGTGGCAGCGGTGACCAGCCAAGAGGAGGAATAGATGGTGTAAGTAGCTGGATTAGCCTGAAACCTCTTACTCTATTAACACTGATCGAGGAGAAAGGGTAATCTGTTGACTCATCTAGGAAGTGGCTCATTAGCCCCCTGGATATAAATGAGGTGGCAGTGGCTATCTAGGGGAGAGGATTTCTGGGATGTGCTTTAGCAGTTCTACAGGGATACTTAAAAGCAGTCAAAGGTGGAGTGAAGGTTTGGTCTAATCTTTATATTTTGTTCATAAAATCAGATTTCAGGAAGAGGGTGAGTTTGGACTTTATATCAAGTATGGATAGTGGTTTTAAAGCAGATTTGGAAAGGAGTCACTTACAGGTGGGTCACTTGTTCTAGAAACCCAATATGACAGCATTAGCTGGTTTACTGAATACATTTTACTTACATGGATGTCCACCTAAAACTAAATTTCCCGTGAATTGTCCAGCCCTAATGCAAAAACCTGAAATGGAATCTTTGACGTTGAAAGAAAGATCCTAAAAAGAGAGGCAAAGACCAGGTCAGGAACAAAGTAGGGGTTTGATTCAGGCTACTACACTTTCCTGTGCTCCATTTCTATGAAATGGTAAAGCAGATTATTTCAACTCAGATTCATAGGGCCTGATTCTGCTATCACTCACACTTATTTTACCATGGTGCAACTCCATTGGCTTGTAAGGAGTTATTCCTGACTTTACACTGGTGTAAAAAAATCAGAATTGGGCCTATGAACTAACAGAGAGAAAACGGACATTTCAACTCCCTTATTCTAATCATCTCTGAAATAGATAAATCCGTTTAGACACTAAAACATACATTGAACATCTTAAAGCCAAACATTGTTCTCTGATACTATAAGAAATGCATATAAAGGTAGAAAACTACTATTCTTTACTTCTCTTCTTGTGGCATGTGAAACACCATATTATCAAGTTAAACCAGTCGCTGTCTTGACTGTCACACTTCCGCCACTAAGAAATCTCTACCCAAGAAAAAGAAGAAAGTATTAAATTAACTTATCTGCTGTTTTACTTACTCTGTTGAGCTGGGTTAGAAACAGGCAATGTTGAATGGGTTAGTCATTGCTGAGACTCTCTTCTTTAAACGCCTAGAGCATTGTAGAAATAATGAACCTGGAAATATCAATAAATGCAGAGGGGGCAAAGTCCAGGTTGTAAAGAAGGGAGATGCCTAGCCGTTAATTGATAGGACTGAGCTGTGGGTTGTCTCAGGAATGTACTAGACACTGAATAGTCACGATGCGAGCAGCCTGACTGGCTATATTCAGGTCACAAATATTATAGAAATGCCTCACATAGGCATCACCCATAATTAGGGCTGTCCCAAATTCACAGTCCACTTTAATAAATTTCATAGTCATAGGATTTTAAAGATTTGAAATTTCACAATGGTGTAACTGTGGGGATCCTGATCCAAAAGGTCCCAAGGCTATTGTAGGGGGGTTGTGGTATTGCCACTCTTATTTCTGCACCACCATTGGCAGCAGCACTGCCATCAAAGCTGGGTGGTCAGAGAGCGGTGGCTGCTGGCTGAGCACCCAGCTCGGCAGCGAGCGCTGCTGCCAACAGCAGCATGGACGTGAGGGTGGCATGGTATGGTACTGCCACCCTTACTTCTGTGCTGCTGCTGGAAGTAGGTCTGACCTGGCCCTGGGAGCAGCTCATGCAAGACTTCCTCTTCCCCTGCCCCTCTGCAGCCCCGCTGGGACTAGCAGCTGGAGCCTGGTAGAAGCGCATGGCTGGGGTGCCTCCCCTGCACCCAGAGCTCAGGGGGAGAGCGAGGGTGTTAAAGAGGCCTTGAACGGGCTTTGTATATCAAGTGGAGATGGTGTGATCACTAGGTGGTTGCCCACGTTGCCCACCCATAAGGCTAGCTCTGCCTCCACCCCACAAATGATGCCTTCAGAGCTGGATTCCAGGACAATAGCCACCGATCTCTGGCTCCCCAGCTCTGAAGGCAACTCAGAAGTAAGGGTGGCAATACTACAACCCACTTACAATAGCCAGATTTCACAATGGAGACCATATATCACAGTCTGTGGCACTTTTTTCATGGCTGGGAATTTGGTAGGGCCCTACCCATAATTTAAAAACAATATCTGCACATCAACGTTTGTTTTTGCTTTCGGCTTTTAAAAGCTACCGCAACCTCTCCATATGGCACCATATCTGAGGATTAATTATGAAACAGGAAACCAGGTATGTATTTTTTATGGCAGGGAGGAAACAAATTGTATTAATATAGTTAATTACATGCTAGGAGAAAGGCATTGCAGATAAGATATCACACAGTAGACACTCCCTGTTCTTTTTTTTCTTTTTCTTTGTCTTTCTCATGCTTTCATTCAGAGGCCAACTGGGTACTGGGGCCTCTTCCACTTTGCCCCTCGTTTATCTTTCCTGCTTCGCCCTCAGGTGCCCTGGCATGGTGACTCTCCATCTGAGGACTGGACAGCACTGCTTGTAGAAGAGCCTGTTAATCTGTTTTTGTGCCTTGGCCACAGGAGGAGATCACTTCAGAGTGATAGGGAGTTGAGCATACTGCTCTCTCCACAAGGCTCTAAGCCTAGGAACATCTGAAGAAGTGGGTTTTTTACCCATGAAAACTCATGCCCAAATATATCTTTTACTCTTTAAGGTGCCACTGGACTTCTTGTAGCCTATGAAAAGGAATTCATATTTGATCTCCATTGGGGCAGGGGAGCATATATCCCTTGGAGTCAGCCTATAACTGTTTTTAATACAAAGATTTTATATAAAATATACAAATGCATGTACTTGTTAAATGCCTCAGTGGGTCCCAGTGTGCTAAATTAATTTGCTGCAAGCAACAGAAACAATTATATTAATAATGCACATAAACCTGGGCAGCTGGGACTAAGTCACCTGGTACTTCAGCTGCAAAAACACAGGCTTCTACCACTTGAACTGTCGGAACTCCCTTAGCTAATGCTAGTAATAGGTCCCAGAACCGTGTTTTTAAATTAATTCCCTAGTACAGCCTTGGCTGCAGAGCATGAGGCAAATAGTATAGCTTAATAGAGAAACTACAGGTGTAGAGAATTCAAATGCTGATAAGGCTAGAAATTTTTATAAGACTTGTCTACCATTGCAACTGCAGATTAGCTGACTCCTGTCCTAATTATGTCTATAAAAACAGACCTATTAGAAAAGAGCTGCTATGGTTGTTTCATTGGTGAAGCTCAAAAAGTTCTCTTGCTTCATCTCTGCACTGCAGCTAGACTCAACCCAAAAAGAACATACCCATGAGATGTGCAGTATTGCTAACTGTAAGTGCTGAAAAGTCGTAAGTTAGTCCTCCAAAAATAATAAGACTTGGAAAAAATGGAGAATTAAAAAAATTTTTTTTTCTGTGCCTTGTGGGTACATTCTGGTTCTCCACGAGGACTAGAAACTTTGGCTTTGATCCAAAAAAGGTATAAGGGCACCTAAATCCCACCACAGCAACCCTCAAAACTCCTGCTGAACCCTGTAAGGCATCGAGTGAGTTTAGGCATTAAGTTTTTGAAGTTCCCTAGGCAGCTATGTTTGTGTCTGGGCATGCACACTGCTGCCTCACTCAAGACAACAAGCAAGTCAGGAACCAGGGAAGACAGGCATTTGGCTGCATAAGCTGCAGGTGGGACATGATGTGGTAGCTAGGCTCAGACATAGAGTTGCCAACCCTCCAAGATTGACCTGGAGTCTCCAGAAATTAAAGATTAATCTTTAATTCTTGAAGATTGTCATGTGATGAAATCTCCAGGAATACATCCAACCAAAACTGGCAACGATAGAGGCTATCTAGTAGATCAAGTCCCATTCAAAATCTAGTTGGAGGAAAAAGTTGTGCCCACCTTATAATGTTTAGTCCACTGGTTAGAGTACTTACCTGGGAAGTGGGAGATCCAGAATCATACCACCCACAGCAACAGCCAGAGGGGTTTGATCAAGGGTCTGTCACCCCACCTCTCAGGGAAGGTCCTCTAGCCACTAGGCTAAAGCCTATAAGGAGTGTAGCATCACTGCCACTACCTCCTCCTGCTGTTTTGCATGGAGTGAGGCAGCTGCCCTTGAAAATGTACCTAATGCACCTAAGCTGCCTGACTCCAGCTACTGGATTCTTCTGTGCGAAAGGCTAAGTGGAGATAGGCTTAGCACACACCCCACTCCTTGGCACTGCCCTTTGATGAGGTTAGGCGGCTTGCCAGACAGTTTAGATACGCCAGCTTTGTGGATTGCATTCCTAGGGCCTGTCTCTGGCCATTTGCTGTAAAGGGAGCCCAGGTGCCTAACTAGCGTGTCCAGACAGCAAGTGTGAAAAATTGGGATGGGGGGGAGAAATAAGTTTCTATATAAGAAAAAGCCTCAAATATCAGGCCTGTCCCTACAAAAGCGGGACATCTGGTCACCCTACACCTAACTCAGGATTGTGTGTCGCTCTCGCGGTAGCTGCCACGCTGCTCACAGTGGCTGTGTGGCTCCCACCCCTCTGACATGAAAGCTGAGTCTCCCCATAGGATGACTGCAGGAGCCAAAGCTTTAAGAAAAAACATCCAGTAAAAGCCTGACCCTTGGCAATACTGCACCACCCCCACGCTGGGTCCCGTGCCGTTACGGTGTGCACGTGCGTGGCTGGTACCCCCTACGCGCGTGTCAGGGGCGCGAGGGTCCGGAGCTGAGCGCCCCCTCCCCTCAACTTGTCAGTGTCGCCGCCTAAACCTGCTCCTCCCCCCACCCTCTCCTCACGAGCGGCCCCTCCCTGTCCCGGGGCCAGGTTTAAAAATGGCTGCGAGGCCGTTTGCAAACCAAACTGCGCAACGCAGCGTCTCACGCTGTTTGGCCTGTTGCGGGCATTCCATTGACGTCATCGAGGACCTGAAGGCCCCGCCCCGCCACAATAACCTCCACGTTCTGGGTGGGGCGCCCAGACGAGGGAGGAGCCAGGCCCGGCGTGGCCCAGCCAATGAGGAGGCTCGCGAAGGGAGGTCCCGCCTCTCACGTAGCGTCGTTGGCTTCCGTGCTGCCGTTTGCGTCTGACTGTTCCTTGCGTGTTGCGTCGTCTCCGATCTGTGCGCGAGGATGAGGGAAACGACGGTAGCGGCCGGCGGTCCCGGCGCCGCCCCCGTGCCTGGCTTCCTGGCGAAGCTCTGGGCTCTGGTGGAGGACCCGGGCACCGATGATGTGATCGCCTGGGGCCGGGTAAGCAGCCCCCCCACCCCCGGCTGGGGGCAAGGCGCATGCGCGGCAGCACGACTAGTTTAAGCCTCCTGGGGCGTGGCGAGAGAGCACCTGGGCCGGGCGTGCCGGGGCGGTGCGGGATGTGCGGGGAGGCAGGGGTACGGGAGGGGATTGTGCCCGGGTAAGTACTACATGGTGCATTAGTAGTGTAGCAGCACATAGGGGCGGCGTTTGCAGGGGTTAGCGCTAGTGCACGAGTAGCCCTTGTGTTTGCACGTGTACGGTGCAGGTTATGCTCACTCACTCAGAAGGAGTGTGTGTGTAAAGCAGGCTGGTCAGTAGGTGGACTGTGGGCCGAATCTAGGCCACCAGACGTTTTTGACTGAACCCTGAAATTTTATGCTTTACTCTGGACTCTTTACCTTGACAAAAAAATAATTAACTACCCCGGTATAAAGTATGTCTGGGTATATGTTGTATGCACACACAATTGTAGATATGCCAGGACCACAGGTGTATTTGTGTTGATCTTCTGCAGCCGTTTTCCCATCTTTTCTTTAGCTGGATACGTCATATACCAGTAGTTCTCAAACAGGGCTACATAGAGGTCTTCCGGGGGTACATCAACTCATCTAGAGAAGTGTTTCTCAGCTAAGGGGTTGTGAACCCTAGGAGGGTCATGGGACAGATTTAGGTGGGTTGCAAGTGCAGGACCCGTGTTAGGGGTGCCAAACAGGGGAATTGCTTGGGACACCATGCCATAAGGGAGCCCTCAAAGCTAAGTTACGTGCTTCCACCTCGGGTGGTGGGGCTTGGGTTTCAGACCCCTGAAAGGGATACAGTAGTCTGGGAAGGTTGAGAAACCACTGTCATACTCTGTGTGAGTGCCTTTGTGTTACTAGTATTAGCACAGTGCAACTAAATGCATTGATCAGTCAGATGCAGAATTACAAACAGTTTAATGAAAAGCAACTCTCACCTTGGAATTAGTGCCTTAGAACATCAAAATCGAATGGATCTAATTTAAGGTTCTCGCTATTTGCTTCTGGCACCTAATCTTGAACAGCAAATGTGCACTAATGGGTTTCACTTGTATGCAACAGTATGATGATGCAATGTGTGAGCTCCAGACGCAGCTGGAAAATTTTAAAAAAATTATGCAAAAATTTAATTAGTTTTGGTTTTGTACAACTTCTTTTAAGTGAAATCAAATTTTGTGCCTCATGGGTAGATGATAGTAGAAGGTAGGACTGGCTTATGATTCTGCCAGGCTCTGGATATTGTATACAGATGTAGTCCCATGAAACTGAGGTTAACACACATGATATTTATTTAAAAATAACATGGAATTAAAGTCCCTGCTGTGCTAGCACTTTGTTGTGTTTGGCCCTTGGGAGGATAAGAAGTGAGGAGGAGCTGTATCATTCTATAAACACAAACAGCAAGAGGATGGTGAAAGATCAGCCCAGCTCCAGCAAGTCTAAACTTGGAAATAGAATGAACCTAAAAGTAGTTCAGCTACCATAAAATGGCTGTTTTTATTGCTGGGTTGCACACTCTGTACTTTCAGTATCTCTTTGAGATTATATATGTATTTATATGTGATGACGATTGTGAGGAAAGCAATGGAGCGCAGAGGAACCTCCTCAGAAGAAGGAAGTCAGAAGGCTTGGCTTTGGGGCAGGTGGAAGGGCCCTCTAGTGGCTGAATTCTAACATGCACAAGCGATTCTTATATTTTGTCAGAGGACCTGAGACTTGCTTTTAGAAAGATTGTGCCATACTTACCACAGCTTATTCAGGAGGCATGCTTTCAAACGGTTTAGGCTCAACATTTAATTGAAAAGGATTTATGACACCCATTACCTATAGAAATGCTGCTGTGGGTATCTTTTGACTGTAAACTTTTCCCTGTATTACTAGGAGCTCAAAGGGACCCTATCAACTTAAAAATCTATCTGAATTTATTTTACTCATTCCTTAAAGAAGTAGTTCCCAGCCTAGAAGGCATTTGCATGTAAACAGTTTGGAAATGTATTTATGCTTAAATTTCTACCCTTAACTTGCTTCTAGGGTGGCCAGAGCTTTTGCATTCTGAATGAGCAGAGGTTTGCTAAAGAGCTACTTCCCAAATACTTCAAACACAACAATATTTGCAGCTTCATACGTCAGCTCAATATGTGTAAGTAATGGCTGTTCTTGTGTGTCAATGCTGCTAAATTTGCTACCCCATGATATGGAATTTCTTTAAGCAAAAGAATGGTGTTGGCTGGAGATTGAGTACTCTGACCTTTTTACCCCTGAAGACGTGGAGTCTAATCTAGAATCCTGTGTGGGACTAGTGTAGAGGCCTGCAGGAGGACCAGGATCCCATGAGTCTCGCAAGACCGACTGCCATAATAGTGGGAATGGGATTAAAAATAGTCCCGTACAACACTCTAGTCTAGTCTTGAGCTTGGCTCACAACAGAAGAGGTGTATGGTGCTGGAGTTCATCTCAGTCTTGGTTTGTATGCCTCACAAAACTGCTGCTCACTTGGGTGGTATAGTTGGTCTCTGCTCAAGAGGATCCAGAGCTAAAATAGCAGAGAATGTTGTTTGAGATGATGTGTATTGGCAGAGCTGTGCATGGGATGCTTGCGTTCTATATCTGGCTCCAGCTAGTGCTATTAATACCTCATTTTCGTGAGTACGAAACTTAGACATATTTAAAAGGAAGCAAGGCCGTATGTACACACGTGCTTTAATCTTTTGGAGGACAAAATGTTCTAATCTGTGCTGCATGTTATGTTGAAACAGGATTAGTCATGTTGATCAGATGGATTAAGTTCTTTGTTCATAACTTTTTTTGAACGGCATCCTTGAAAATATGGTGCATTCTTATTTTTATAACACCATAAATGTATGCCCTATACAGTTTGTCAGCCAAGGCTGAGCGAGGTTCTGCTCCAAAGACACGATACAATGCTATGCTGCAGAACAAACAGGTTGTTGTCTGCAGGGCTTTGGAGTGGAGTCCGGAGCTGGAGCATAGACCAGTAGGTTTTTGCCCGGAGCTGGAGCGTAGCAATTAAAAAATGTGATTGCTCCAAATCCCTGGTTGTCTGGTAGTTGGAATACTTCATGGGACAACTTGAGATGGAAACTATATAGAAAAACTACCCTTAGTGAAACTTCCGATGTTTATCTAAAATTTTCAGTCAGAATATGTTGTGTATGTGTGACCCCAGGGAAAAAAGAGTAGAGTACCATGGGAAAGTCCCAGACTTATCAGAAGAGCTGAATGAAATTGTTTTTTGACAACAAATGCAAATCTGGGTCAACAGAAACCGCGAGTTCATGTTGAATTCGCTATTCTGTTTTGATTGGAAAGAACAAAATCCAAAAATCAAAATGTTTTTTGTTTCAGTGCTTTCAGAATATTTTGATTTCTCTCAATCTGAAACAACTTTTCATTTAGAATTTTGCTTCAATTTCACTAAATGTTTACCCCCCCAAGCCCTCCCCCCCCAAAACTATTTTTGTTGTTTGCTTGTGTTCTCTTCCCCTCTGCTCCTCGCCTGCCATCCAGTTCAGTGAATGAGCCAAAAAATCAGTTACTCACATAGCTCTGCTTACCTGTGACCTTTCCCTGGGGTATAATTCTTTAGGAACTATGTCAGTGAACTGGGGGAGTCAGTTACTGAATGTTCCTGATCACTGCAAAGAAAAGCACTCCTTTATTTTGGAGATCCTCCCTTGTCACTAACCAGAGGAAGGTATCTCATTATTTCAGATCCCTTTTTGAAGGGAAAGGAGGATTAAAAAGTAGGTTCTGGATATAGACTTGCAGAAGAAACAGATTTTCAGTGGCTTGACAGAGTGATACTGGGCCTTAGTCATTTCACAGCATTCCCTTGTGGTTATGTTGTGAAGTGACTAAGGAACTTTGTCCTTGGCTGAGTAGATTTGTACGGACTTGTCCGCATTTCTGATTGTTAGATTCTATATTAGTTGTAGGAGATGAGGGGATCGGTTAATCTCTGGGAATTTAGGGTTTAGTGGATGACCTCTGAGCATCAAAGGCTTAAATGAACAGTTACTAGTTATCTTGTGTCAGGACTGGACTTAAACATGTAAAAGCTCCCCTGTCCCACAAAGAAACGCAGATGTATGGGGCTTGATATTCCTGCTGGGCTCAGCCAGGCTTTGACTGCAGTTTTCAGACTTGTTGCCCAGAGAGCTGTATCCTGGTAACCAGTAGATGTTATTTACATTGGAAACTTTGATTGGGAATAGTAAGAACCCATATTACCCCTCAAGAGTGTGCTCTGCATCCTCATCCTAGTATTTATGGCACTAATGTCACTGTGCTGTTTTTAGAGCAGACATGCTATTTAATGCTGCTATGCTGCTTTCCTGCTGAGTGATGTGCGGAGAGCAGCATGTGTTTGTGAATACATAAACTGAGCCGTAGTCTCCCCTCCCGCTCTGTGGGCTGCTCTCCTTTCTCTTCTCTACATTATTTTACTAATTGACGGTAGTACAAGGATAGGCAGTTTCTGATGCATTCAGTTGCCGTGTGAGGGTAAGAGCGAGAGATGAACAATAGGTAAAATCATGGCTCCATTGAAGTTATATGGGAGTTTTACCATTACTTCAGGTGGGCCAGGTATTTACCCAAGATATCCTAACAGGGCATGTCTCTCTCTAACTTCCATGATTCCTTGGAAATCACTGTTCAGCTCTTTCCTCCCAGTCCTGTACCATGCCTGCTTTCCAAACAACATCCCCTTTTATTCCCTGGGAATGGAATCTGTTAGTCCATGTCAGTTACACTCAGTAGTACTGTAAGTGCGTTCTCTGGCTGTGACATTCAGCATTGGTCAAGTGGCTGAGGGCTGGGGGAAGGTTATTTGGTCTCACTTTCAGGTCCTGCTTTTGGTAACTCTATTCTTATGTGCTACAGATATTATCATCTTCCTTGGATTTGGTTTTCATTGTTTAACTGCATGTTTTGAACTTCCTTTTGGCTGCTGGGAGAAATGAGTGCTCTAATGTTTCCTCAACAGATGGGTTCAGGAAAGTGATTGCCTTGGAGAATGGTATGATTACAGCAGAGAAGAGTGCAGCCATTGAATTCCAGCACCCTTTCTTTAAACAAGGGAAAGCAAACCTGCTGGAAAACATCAAACGAAAGGTATAGTGCGCTGAGCGTATTCATTCTTTCTTCAGAGGCAGTTTATGTGGAATAAGTTGTTGGGTCTTAGCCCACTTCCTAGCTAAAAAATTGTGCATGACCAAAAAAGCGCACTCTCACCTGTGCAGAGATTGTTTTTTCAGCTGCCCTGTTCAGCGCACAAGCTGAGGACTGGGTGTTGCCATATAGACTGAATTCCAAACACGGTCATCCTGGTGTAATCTAGAGGATGCATGCCCCATTTATATTGTTCCTCTCCTGAGGAAAAACAGATGACCTCAGTCTCCAGGGCCATCAATCTAGTGCACTTTTCCACATACTAAACTCACACACTGAGTCTGTCTTGTAACAGTGGCTTTGTAAAAACAGTATTTGATCATTAGATACCAAAACCTCCTTACCAAGCAGTGCACGTCGGAACATTATTGTGCTGAGTGTAATGTGGATGTTTAGCAGTATGCAAATGTGCATGGAGCTCTGTGGAAGATCCTTTGGCTGTTGTGTTGCCTGAGTTGTTAAAGACCAGGCTGTAGATGTAGGGACTAGTTAGGAAGCTACAATTTTATTTTGCTCGATGCCCTATTTTGTGATTTTGAGTTCATGAAGCTCTAGTGGACCAAATTTATCTGCTCTTCTGATGCTGCCATTTCCTCCCTTTCTCCGCGCACACGTATGCACGCCCTCCCTCCCTATTTCCTACAGTTGTTAGCTTGGTTCGGCTCAAACCTATTTGCTGGTTCTACCGAGCGAGTATGTTGAAATAGCTGGCTAATGTGGTTTCCTAAGACCATTATGTTAGGTGGAGTCCTCTAGCCTGGAGACAAAAGATTTTAATTAATGCCAAGAAAATTCACATTGAGCCATGGAATAGTCTGGGAAGCAAGTCTTCATTGTGCTGCAAACATGAGTGGTTCTTACAGCAGATAAAATGGCCGTCAGCCTCTCCTGTTGTTTTGAGCTGGAAGGGACTCATAACTGCAGTGTTTGCTCTAAACTCTGTTTCAGGTTTCCAGTGGCAAAGCAGGCTGGAGTGAAGATTATCTCCTAACTGAGGCTTTTGATGAGTCTTTGCATTCTCTCCTATAGGGTGCCTGTGGTCAGTCCTATGGCCCTGTCACTTAAATACAGACTAAAGGGGGTAAATCCCATTTCATCCAGGTGAATGCCTAACAGTTTTTAGTGACAGAGTGACTGATAGTTGAATTTACTTCCTAGCTGTCTGTGCTCTCTAGGAACTGGTGCTGTGCTGATAATGAAGCAGACAGCAATGCATTTTGATCAGGATACCAACTAGGCATCTTAATCTCTAATGTATTATTGATTATTAGCATCTGCAGCCACATTAGCATAGAATCAGAGATGGAAAAGAATTAAGTCTCTAGTCCACACCTGGTAATTCTGGATTATCTAAGTACAACTATCTAGATCCCAGTAAACTTCTACCTTGTTTCCTTGTTGTTTTGATATGGGCTGGTTTCAGAGTCTGTAATGTCACTGTTGTGCAATAAGCAGGGCTTCTTCTAGCACCTGGTTACAGCAGGTTTGTACTCTTAGCAGTATTGGCATATCTTCATGTCAGTAATACAGAGAGCCCTTGAGGGGAGAAGATTGAATCTGTGCTAAACTTTCAGCATCATGCATGGTGTTAAATACCCACCCTACAATGATAGCCACACTCCTTTTGGCTTCCTGTTTTTGTACACTTTTCAGGCTAAAAAGAATCTAAAGATTGTGGAGCGTTTTCTTTAGGGAACAAGTATGAATCAACAGTAGTAGATGGTGTCTGCAGTGATGTGACTTCTCATGCATCAAAGTATGAGTTTATTTTTTCAATCTTATCTAATCTATTGAGGCAATCCAGACACTGTTCTTCGGCAGAATCAATAATCAAATTGTGCTGTTCATTATAAAAATGAAATGCACGAAGTATAGACCTTAATAAAGCACCTGCAACCCAATTCATTTTAGGTCTCTGCAGTGAGAGCGGAAGATCTCCGAATCTGTTCAGAAGATTTACACAAAGTGCTTTCTGAAGTCCAGGAAATGAGGGAGCAACAGAACAACATGGATGTCAGACTGGCTAGTATGAGGAGGTAGATGGTGTCTATATTTCAGATGAGTTTATATTTTGGACATAGATTATATTTAATTAATGGAACCAAACTTTAGTTTCAGATTAATCAAAAGCATATAGCTTCATTATTGTCCATTACTTTACTTTCCTTTGAATAATCCATTTTCCAGTCTCTGGGTTTCGTTTACCTGCATGGCTCAGCAACTCCAGTATGCAGAGCCTGGGTAATACTCATGCGATTTCTGTTTGATGATCAGCATCAGAATCCATGGCAGTATTTGTGTTGTAGTCGATGCGTGCATCAGGAAGTGATTTAGCCTTCTTAAATACAAAACAGGGTCAGTTGTGGTTATGTGAGAGAAGGTCAGCTGTATGTTGAATTTGCATGTCCTAGTCTCTCTGTTCCTGCAGATCCATTCCTCTGGACACTGGGTTATCCCGTTCTGACCTCTGACAAGCAAGCAGCACCAACCAAAGCTCAGTAAGTATTTTCATCCCCTGCTAGACATTCTTTTGTATTTCTCTGAAGTAGCCATTCAGGTTGTTCTGAGATGGTCCTTGCTACACTGAGCCTCTCTTTCTCTGAGCATCACATGTTGATGACCAGTTAAAAGAAAGCTATGGGCTTAGTACCTCAGGAGGCTTTGGATGGACACCTCAGACCAAAATGAGTGGCTGAGCAGCAGAGGATGTGAAAATCCCCAGTACCAATTGGTTGGTCCAGCCTGATGGAGGATGGAGCGAGTTTAACCCAGAGTCTGGATTGGTGGGTCTGAGTCACTGATTCCCAGTTAACTAGGGAAGGAATGTTTTCTTCAGTCCCTCAGGCTAGTATAAATATTTGAAAACTGAACTAGAGCACAGGAAGTAAACTCTCTGTTCATCCCTACCTCTTGATTTATTCTGTGTTGCAGGGAAAATAAAGCCCTGTGGAAAGAAGTGGCTGTTCTAAGGCAGAAGCACAGCCAACAACAGAAGCTGCTGTCTAAGGTACCACTGCAGCCTCTTCAGTGCTACTATTCTTATTTCTTCCTGTCAGTGACATTCCATGGCATTTTTTCATTATGTAGAATGACAGATGATGCTGTTATACGTGCAGTGTGTTGTAGTAGCTGTGTTGGTCCCAGGATATTTGGGTGAGGTAATATCTTTTATGCGACCACCGTTTGTTGGTGAGAGAGACAAGCTTTCAAGTGTACAGAGTTCTTCTTCAGGCCTGTGTATGCTTGAAAACTTCTCTCTCACCAACAGGAGGTGGTCCAACAAAAGATACTAACTCAAACCTCCCCCCCGCCCCCCCAGTATAACTCTGCAAGAGAGAAAGCAATCACAGTTATTATACGTCCAGCAGGAAGTGGGGCAGAGAATTTCAAGAGTGTTGTTAAGAGCAGGTTTCAGGGGAAATGATGGAGCATGTGAGAAAACTAGGAAGCTGAATGAAGGTGGATTGTTTAGGTCATAAACCAGGGATTTGAAGTATATGTGGTACATAGAGGTGTACTGGGCCTGTTCCATACAGGGCCTGGGAGAAGAGCTTTCTGTTCATAGAAGAAATGGGAAAGAACAGAGGCTTTTTCTACACCAGAAAGGGTTTGCTGGCATAGTTCTACCAGCGCACCCTTGGCTTATACCAGCAGAAGGACAGCATCTACCTTAAGGCTTTTGCTGACGTAGCTGTGTCGTTTAGAGATGTGTGTGGTTTTCTTTTTGTTCTTTCCAATGCTCCTAACTGGCATAGCTTTGACAGCAAAGCCTTTAAATGTAGATCAGGCCAGAGTGTGGGATTTGGGAACTGCAGGGACCTCATGGAGAATAGAAAATCATGGAAATTATGAACAAGTAGAGTTAAATCTATGGGGGAATCTCGAAGACAAGGGAAGAGACTGCTGAATTCTGACGGGGAAGATTTTTGAAACTGAAAATTTAGGGATTGTCCTGCTGGAGGAACTTCATGGCCTATCTGGTCTGTATCCTGCCTGTGATGATGGTTAATGCTGCATGTGTCAGAGATTTTTAACTGTTCATAATTCACCTACCTGGGAAGATCTAATTTTGGGGGCCCTCTTATTTTGTTTTTTTTTCTCTTAATCTAAAGACAGTCATGCCATGGTGGTATTTATATCTAACACATCTACTCTCACTCTGCTGATAATTTTGTAGCAAAGTCTATACACTGATGCATTGATACTGAGTTATTTCTTTCCATTTGATCACATTTTCTTTTGTTTCCTCAGATCCTTCAGTTTATACTGAGTTTGATGAAAGGAAACTACGTTGTGGGAGTAAAGAGAAAAAGGTAACTAATTTGACTATTTGGTGGCCAAAGAGCTCTTGTTAAGGTCCATAACACACTTCCTTTTATTATTTTTCCCTCCTTTCCTAGTTCATTCTTTTTTTTAACCAAGTCATCAAACTTCCTATATGGAGACTTTTTTGAAAGATTTTACTTTTTTTGGACCATAACACCACTGCTTCTCACTGAAGGACGTATGGCATATGTCTGTCTATATACATATGAGAAAGAAACAGAGCTGGGTCTCATGGCTTCCTAACTGTGCTGCCAACGCAGGCTTCTTCTGAATTTTGCATGTGTCTTTTTTGGTTATTGTTAAAACTGTAGCTCAGCTAATTGAAATGTGGCTTTGTGATTCTGTGGTTTTTATGGTGTGGGGCTACTAAGAATTTGTCCTAAAAGTTGCTGTCCAGACTCTTTTCAGAGCAAATGTCTTTGTTTATGTGTTTGTGTGTTATAATTTGTGTTGCATTAATGCCCAGTTGACCCAACCAGCGTTAGAGCTCTGTTTGTGCTGGGCAAATCATGTGAAAAAATTATCCCTGCCCCCAAGACTTTTCCCTCTTATTCAATAAAACAAGTGTGTGTGACAAAAATAGGAAGGATGAGGCTAACAGTAATGAGAGCATGCATTTTACACCAGCTGTTCGATGGCTTTGAATCGCTTAAATAGTAGTCCCTTCCTAGGTGCCCTTAGCAACTGCTGCTGCTATTCTACATAAGCAAGTGTGTGAAATCGAGCATTACTATGACTTGTACTCCTACTTTTAACTGTGCATTACAGCTGTATTTTTATTCTTTTTTTTTTTTTTTCCTCAGATCTCTACCAGATGCCTCCGGTGCCTCACCTTCCAAATTTAGCGGGCAATATATTCACCTACCTGTGGAGCATGGCAATGTGGTAAATTTTGAGGGGCCATAGACTAGTGGATGTGTTTGGCATTGTATGGTCTGTTGAGCAATCTTACAACTATAACGTCCTCAACGTTGGGTGAAACATTTTCTGATACAGAAGATGTTAAACTACTGCTGTGACCCCAAAACAATGGAAATACACATGCTTGATGTAAAAAGAACTCTAAATGTGGAACACCAATTGCAACAAGAATCAGAGACTGTGACCTTAATATGCCAGATGATTGATTTTTTTCTTTCTATTGTTTCCTGTTGCACACAGGTGGCTATTTCCGAACATGATCAAAACAGTGAAAATGAAACGGGCATCATTATTCAAGATATTACCAACACTGTAGATGATGCCACTGATGGGCTGCTCGCTCTAGTGCATACAAGCGGAAGTGATGGGTATGAATGAGATGTGAAAGTACTTGCAATTTAGACATACTTAATACTTGTCATGATCACAGAAGTGGCACTACTTGAATCTAAAAATTTAACAGCCTATACAAATTGTGTGGTTTTGTTTTGTTTTTTGGTTTTTTGTTTTTTTAAAGCTGTTAGAAAATATGCAGGTCATTTGGGCACTAAGTCAGCAAAGCACTTAAGTGGGTTCTTCCCTTTAAGCTTGGAAATGATCCGATTTTGAATCAAAGTAAACACCTTGAGTTGAATTCTGTGGGACTATTTACCTGCTTAAAATTAAGCACATGCTCAAGTGCTTACATGCTGAGGCCTTGGTGCCAGGCAAGTTTTGCAATAATATTCAAAGCAAGCCTTAGAGTTGTTACCCAAGTGTGGCCAGTGTCCTTGATTCTATTCTACAGAACATAACCATTAAATAAGTGAGGTGGGGGAAAACCTCCAGCCTGCAACCTCAGACTCTTGTAGGATGTCTGGGAGGAACAATATAAAACAGCCTAGACGGGGCCAAGATGATCTGAAGATGGGACTCAGTTACTGTATTGTCTGAAGACTCCAATGTAGTCGCCTAACAAATGTTTGTAAATTTGGCAAATCTCAGTCTTTAGAAATGATGCCCAAAGTAAAAAGGGCAGTGTTTCTTGTCTGTTTCAGTTAGCCCAGGGAAAAGAGATCTTTGTTCTCAAAGAAAATCACCTGTCCCTGCATACTGAATGAGGACCCATTAAAGCATGGAGTCTTTGAAACAGATGGTTTCTCTTTCTCTCAATCTGCATGTCTTACAAAATCCTAAGCCACACAGTTGTCAGCAACCAATACCAAATGCAGCCTCACTTCAAAGCATTGTCATTCAAGTCTAGCATGATCTCCCATTTTTAGGGGGGGAGATTTTTTTTCAGCTCTCATGTTTTCAGACACTACTTCAGTTCTTCAAAATAGAATGTTCTATTATAGTGCATTTTCTAAGCTATAATAAGTGATTCTCCACCTCTCTTTTTATAAAGGTATTTTCACTAATTTTACAAGAGAGTGGAATGCTGAATTGAGCACTCAAAGGATTTCATCTGACAGACTTTAAAAAGCATTGAGAACTAAGATGTTAAAGCTTGTAATGTGAAATCTGACAGCCTCTGTGCTGTTGAGAACGATGAAAATCTCAGGGAAGGTGGAGTGGAGGGAAATGATCCCATGGTTAGAACCCTTCTTCCAGGTGATGTCATGGTATCCTTTCCCACTTTGGATACCCTCCTGGGCAAGGGAACCCCAGTTATTAGGAAGAGACAGGTAATGGTTGTGGGTGATTTAATTAGTAGAAATATTGGTGGTTGGGAAAGGTGGGGGAGAGGTCCGGGCAGCTAGATTTAGGCTGCTAGGTAAGAGATTGAAGTCCGGGACCTCCATGAAGCATTTCAGAGAATGTTACCAAGTTCTACATGCAGGGCCAGTTAAACACACAGAACTGAAGGATCTGAATGTGTGGATGAGATGATGGTGTTGGGAGGAGGGATTCAGGTTTATTAGGAATGGGGGAACTTTTCAGGGAAAGTAGGAGCCTATACAGGATGGATGGGTTCCTTCTAAACCAAAACAAAACCAGGTTGTTGGCATGTAAAATTAAAAAGGTGGTAGAGAGGTTTTCAAAACAAAAGGCTGGAGAAAGTCAACATGTGCAGAGGAGCGCATGGTTCAGACAGACTTCCGTTAGGGGAGGATTTATTTAAGGAAATACTTTCCTAGTAAAGAGGAGAGGAAAGTAGTTGATAACATACAGGTAGGAACTGAAGAGAAGAAACAGTCAAATGGCAGAGTCCCATTCTATTACGGTGCATCGGGATGGGCAAACTTTTTGGGCTGAGGGCCACATCTAGGTGGGGAAATTGTATGTAGGTTGGGGTGTGAGGTGTGGGAGGGGTGCAGTGTGCAGGAAGGGGCTCAGGGCAAGGGATTAGGGCAGAGGAGGTGTGCAGAGTGCAGGAGGGGGCTCAGGGCAGGAGGTTGGGGTGCAGGAGGGGTGTGGGGTGTGGCAGGGGATTGTGGGGCAGGAGGGGTGCACGGTGCAGGCAGGGAGTTGGAAGGGCAGGAGGGCTTTGGGCTCTGGCGCGGTGCTGCTTACCTAAAGCAGCTCTGGGGTGGCAGCAGCACGCACCGGCGCCAGGGCAGGCTCCGTGCCTGCCTGCCCAGTCCCCGGCCCTGCATCGCTCCAGGAAACACTGTAGCCCCTGGGGGAGGGGGAGGGGAGGGGAGGGCTCCCTGTGGGCTGCACTTGCTGCACCTCCAGGTACCCCGAAGCTCCTATTGGCTATGGTTCCCCATTTCCAGGCAATGGGAGCTGTGACGGGGCGGTGCCTGGAGTCAAGGGCAACGCATGGAGATCTCTTCCCCGAGCAGCATGGGGCCCATGGCATCACGAGGGGCAATCCCGCGGGCTGGATCGAAAGCCCTGAGGGGCCAGATCTGGCCTGCGGGCGATAGTTTGCACACCGCTGCATTACAGAAAGCAGACAACTTAATATTGACAAATTTTATAAATGTTTGTATACAAATGCTAGAAATCTAAATACTATGATGAATGAACTGGAGTGCCTGATATTAAATGAAAATATTGGCATAATAGGCATCACAGAAACCTGATGGACTGATGATAATCAGTGGGACATGATTATAGCAGAATATAAAACATACAGGAACGACTGAGTAGGTCATGCTGGTTGAGGGAGTTGCAATATATGTGAAAGAAAGCATAGAGTCAAATATAGTAAAATCATGAATGACTCAGTGTACCATAATAACAAGTGTAGCAGTAGGCATATACTACCAGGGAGCATAACTGTGATTGTGAAATGCTCAAGGAGATTAGTGAGGCTGCAAAGTCGGAAAACACAATAATGGGGACTTCGACTGGCCCCATATTGACTGGGTGCATGTCACCTCAGGATGGGATGCAGAGAGAAAATTGACACCATTAATGACTACTGCTTGGAGCAGCTAGTCCTAGAACCAACAAGGGGAGAAGCAATTCTTGATTTAGTCCTAAGTGGAGAACAGGATTTGGTCTAACAGGTGAACCACTGTTAGACTTTAATAGCTGAACCAGTCAGTAGTAATGACCGTAATGTAATTTAAATTTTAAAGGGTGGAAAATGTGAAAGAAACCCACCACAGTAGTATTTCACTTCAGATGCGAAACTATACAAAAATGACGAGATTGGTTAAATGTAAATTAAAGGGAACAGTCATAAGTGAAATCCCTGGTTAAAAAACCTTATGATAGAGGCTCAAACTAAGTGCAAATTTAAGAGAAAACCCTACCAATAATAGGACTAAAAAAATGCAACCCTGGCTAAATAACCTAATTTTTAAAAGGATTTTTTTTAATTCTAAGTCAAATTCTACTAAGGAAAATAGAATGGGGCATAAACTCTGGCAAGTCAAGTGTAAAAGTATAATTAGGCTGGCCAAACAAGAATTTGAAGAGCAATTAGCAAGAGACACAAACTAATAGCAGATTTTCTTTATGTATGTTAGAAACAGGAAGCCTGCTGAACATCAGTGAGCCACTGGACAATTGAGGTGCTAAAAGGAGCACTCAAGGAAGACAACTCATTTATGGAAAAGCTAAATTAATTCTTTGTATTAGTCTTCACTGCAGAGGATGTGAGGGAGATTCCCACATCTGAGCCATTCTTTTTAAATGACAGATCTGAGGAACTGTCCCAGATTGAGATGTCAGTAGAGGAGGTTTCAGAAAAAATTTATTACTGTAACAGCAGTAAGTCAAAAGGACCAGAGGGTATTCACCCAAGAGTTCTGAAGGAACTCAGATATGAAATTGCAGAACTACTGATTGTGGTATGTAACCTATCGCTTAAATCAGCCACTGTGCCAGATGGAAAGGTAGCAAATGTAACACTGATTTTTAAAAAAGCTATCACTGTAATTACAGGCCTGTAAGCCTAACTTCAGTATCAGACAAATTTACTGAAACAATCGAAAAGAACAGAATTATCATAGCATGAACATGATACGTTGAAGAGTCAAAGTGGCTTTTATAAAGCGAAAGCATGCCTCACCAATCCATTAGAATTCTTTGAGGGTGTCAAGAAGTATGTGGGCAAGGGTGATCTAGTCGATATAGCGTACTTGAACTTTCAGAAAGCCTTTAACAAGGTCCCTCACCAAAGACTCTTAAGGAAACTAAGCAGTCATAGGATAAGAGGGAAGGTCCTTTTGTGGATCAGTAACTGGTTAAAAGATAGGAGAAAAAGGATAGGAATAAATGGTCGGTGTTCAGAGTGGAGACAGGTAATGGCAGCTCCCTCCCAACAACGTGTACTGGGACCAGCACTATTCAACATATTCATTAATGATCTGGAAAAAGGAGTAGCCAGTAAGGTGGCAAAGTTTGCTGACAATACAAAATTACTGAAGATGGTTAAGTTCAAAGCAGACTATGAAGCGTTCCAGAGGGATCTGCTACAACTAGGTATCTGGGCAAGAAAATAGATGACATTCATTGTTGATAAATGCAAAGTAATACAAGAAGGAAAATCTAATCCTAACTATACATATAAAATGATAGGGTTTGAATTACCTGTTACCACTCAAGAAAGCGATCGTGGACTCATTGTGAATAGTTCTAACATCTGCTCATTATGCAGGGACAGCCTAAAAAGTTAAGTGTTAGGAACCATTAGGAATGGGATGGACAATAAGACAGAAATATCATAAGGCCACTATATAAATCCATGGCACACGCACATCTTGAATACCAGGTGCAGTTCTGGTCACCCCACCTCAAGAGGTTTATTAGAACTGGAAAGAATACAGAGAAGGGCAACAAATAGGTTTAGGAATATGGAACAATTTCCATACAAGGAGAGCTTGAAAAGACTGGGACTGTTCAGCTTAGGAAAGAGACATACAAGAGGGACTATGATAGAGGTCTATAAAATATTGAATGGTGTGGAGGCAGTGAATAAGGAAGTGTTGTTTACTCCATCATATAACTCAAGAACTGGGGTCATCTATTGAAATGAATACATAGCAGGTTTAAAACAAAGAGAAGGAAGTACCTTGTCTCAACACGGAGCCAGCCTGTGGAACTTGTTGCCGTGTGATGCTGTGATGGCCAGAAGTATAACTGGGTTCAAAAAAGAATTAGATAAAGTTTATGGAGGATAGGTCCATCAGTGGCTGTTCGCCAAGATGGTGAGGGATGCATTCCCCTGCCCCAGGTGTCCCTAAACCTCTGATTGCCATAAACTGAGACTGGGGATCAGTCACTCATTAATTGCCCTGTTCTTTTCATTTCCTCTGAAGCATCTGAAGGCATCTAGGCTAGATGGACCATTGATCTGACCCATTATGGCTGTTATGTTTTTTATGAACTATTGCAGTAGCTGAGCTCTACTGAGACTTTTCATTATGTGTCTTGTATTTCTTAGAGAGCCCCAGACTGCTCAAGAACAGGATCTGCCTATCTGCGAAGTGTCACAGCCTCTTGAGTTAAGTCACACAGAACCAGACTGTCCAGCCCAAGTTGCTGACAATCCCCTCGAGTCCAGTGCAGTAGGAAATGATGCTGTAGAGCTGCATTCTGCACAAGTTAATGCTCCCGAAGATCCTGCATCGGTGATTGATTCCATCTTGAATGAGAGCAGCTCCACTACTCACAATGATGCTTTTCTAGAAAGGTACAGACTATCTTTATACTAATATAATTCTGGTGACTAGTCTATATACTAGTATTCTTGTGACATAACGTGCTGATTTTATAAAATGCTTCTAATTACAGACGTGTGTACATATTGGAACACAGCAAATACTTTTGAAAAATGTAGACCTTCCTCTCTTCCCTCCATTAATCATAATTCTCCACTCCTCATTCAGAAGCTTTGGAAAAGAGATGGGTCTTGCACCATGTGTTGAAGGTCAGCACAATCTGTACTAGATCAGGGGGAGTGAATTCCAGAGCTGTGGGTCATTCACGGAGAATGTATATCCTCCAGATACTAAAAAAAAAAAATCTCAGGATTGTCCCCTCAAATGGCCCCACTGTCATCGACTACCATGGTAGTTTGTAGAGAGAGGCAGACTTTCTGCTAGTCAGGAGTCATGCTGTATATGGTAGGGCTTTAAAAATCAGAATCAGCAGCTTGAAATGCACCAAGAAGAAATCAGAAAGCCAGTGGATTTGTTGAAGTTTTTGTGTAATAGTTCCATGCAGCTGGTGCTAAGGGATATTGTAAGGTGGCTCCCTGTGGAGCACTTGCAGTTATCCAGTGTATAAGTTCCAACGGTATGCGCAGCATTAGTGAAGTCCAGATCAAAGAGACATGGTCCTGAATACTTTAAAGTGAAATCAGGTGTTGTCATCTATCACTGCTACCAATACTAATTGGTGGTATGCAAGTACTCTCCAACTGCAAACCCCTTGGGCAAAGTAGTTGCGATAGGAGCTACACATTTCTGTTCTCTGCCTGCAACCCTCTATCATATGCTGCATCTTGTCCAGAGTTAGTTTTAGTCAATTTGTTCCCCTCCAAATGCCATTCTCAGTCAAGCACTAGGAAAGAAAAAAATGCCAAACCCTCTGGATCTGGTGGAAATATTAGACATAGATCTGTGCGTCTCTTGTATCCTGATGGCATCGCAGCCCAAATCAGTCTCGCTGTCTCTTCCGCTTGCTCCTCATACACACTGAACAGGACTGAATGGAATCCTACGTAAAAGAGCCCTCTGGGAAAAGGAGTAACTGTCCAAAACAATGCACTCAGATCAACCTTTGATACATGGGATCAAAACGTTCTGAGACAACAGCCCAGGCAAAAACAGGCACATGACAGCTCTGAGGAGAATGCTGCCGTAGGCTGTGTTCAGTAAACCCTGCAAGACAGGATAGCAGTATTGAGTCTCTTGGTAAATTAAAAACAAAACAAACAAAAAAAAACAACTTTTTTTCCTCAACACAATAGTTTGTAACATACCCACTCCAATTTTTGTTTTCAAATTAAGTGATTTGGGTTATTGTTTCACAAACTGTTCAAGGCTTCATAGGAAAAAATAAGCGGATCCTCAAATTTTTCGCTGTGTCATACAGAAAGCTGTTGGGCATGTGTGGCTAATTCAAAGCAGGTATCATCTGTTCTCCATCTGTACCAGCGTTCTCAAAATAAGCCCTAAATGAGGGTAATGCTTAATACTACTTGGCATTCCTGCGGGAATAGGTCTCATTTCCTGAAACTGAGCATTGTCTGTTCTGGGTAGAAATCTCTAACTTAATTGTATCTGTCAATATAACATGGCAAATACCTATTCTAAAAGTCCATGTTAGCATAGATGAGGGGAGCAATAAACATGTAGCTGGACTTCTCCCAACCACCACAAAAAATCCTTTGCCTCTGGCTGGGGTTTGAGGCTGTCAGCAGGGAATTTATATGCTGCTGGGAAAGGAAGTTAGGCTGACCAGCCCCACAAACTGAGGTGCTTTGTTATCCTACAAAACGGGTATCTCAGAATGACATGAAGGTTTACACATCCAGGTTCTCAAGCAGATGGGGAATTAATTCCGTGTAGAACAGGTGGAGAGTTAATTCTCTCAATGGTCCATTCAACCGTAGCTGGGATTGCTAATAAGGGGACTGAATAGTGCCATTTTTATGAGTTCTATTGGATGGGAGTGCACATTAGATAAAGAGAAGTTGGACTGAGATAAACTCCGCGTAAGCCATGTGGAAAACCACTGGTGACTGTTAGTACTGTCCCGGGCTAGGTTTGGATCAGTAACTTAAAGGTGATAGTCTCTCTACCAAGCAGTCCTCTAGCAGCATATTCTTTTATCATTAACTCTTGCTTCAGGTTGAATGCTCCTTTATTCTGTTTCATAAGAACAGAGCCATATTGACAAGAATTGTTACTGAACAAATGACACCTAATAACTCTCTTTCATAGTGACCTGGTGCTATCCTTCAGGAATGAATAGCTGCAGCAATACACAGTTGTTGGAGTGGTGGGTGCAAATCCCCAATATCCAGTAGTATATCACCTCACTGAGAATTCAAGACCTGGAGTATTGCATTGCACTTGTACAGTTTTTTGTTTAGCTGTATATATATCTTTCCACTGTGGAAAGTAGTTCAACATACAGTGAGGGGTTGCAGTCTCTCTCCTTCCTGGCTCGCGTGCCAGTCTGCATTCTTTACACATTTCCTTTCCATTTGAGGCCAGGCCCTTTGTGTTCTGCCAGCCACCATAGGAAGCAGGTACAGCTTGGTAAGAGTCTGGCTGCTCGTGTTACAACATAAGCAGTGTCCGTACAGACCGACTTTCCTGAAAACAGGTTCTTGTCGTGCTGCATTCAGCGCTGCTGTCTATAAGGCAAGCGCTGCGCATCCTGAACCTGAGCTAAAATAAAGAAACTTCATGTATTTCAGACCACAGCAGGATCCTGAATATTTGGAAGAAATTTTAACATGAGAGCAAAATATATGCAGAAAGGGGAGAATCAAAGATGGTTTTCCTGCTTCTTTTTGATACAGATTTTGGTATATTGACATGAGGAGGAAGACTACTTGAAAAGTAAACAGTGCTATATTTGTCAACACTGCAGTGTAATAGGGTCTGTGGCACGGGAATGAGACATATCTTGTACTTGCAGTGGCCCACTATGGGTCCTGACCGTTTCACGTTGTTCTCCTCCTATCACTTGGCCACTGGATTATCGCCTGGACTGTTCGCAGCCTGCAGTATAGTGCACATGTCTGGTTTCCTGATGCGTCTTGCTTTTTACATCGTCATTCTATTTCTTTTAGGGAAGAGATTCAGGATTTTCTGAATTGTATTGATGCCAGTCTTGAGGAGCTCCAGGTGATGCTGTCTGGGAAGAAATTTAACTTTGGCTCTGAATCCTTTAGTGATGTGAGTGTCTCCTTATTTGCACACTTCGATTTCTCAGGTGTAATAATTGATGCGTTTACATTATTTCTCCTCATGTTGGCTTTTATTCCATAGGAGTGTGTAGAGGAGAAGATCCTCATAAATGCAGATGTCAGTGAATGAAATAGTACAAAGTTATAAATAGAGTCACTGTAGTGACTCCTATCAGACCATCTTATGGTTTGTTACCCTCATGTACGCCTTCCTGTGTTACATGGAACAAGAAATATAACATGCCCTGCCTGTCAGCATCACAGACTGATAAGCAAGCATGTTCTCCCTTCATGCCGTGCCTTAGTTGCCTGTGTACCCACTAGATATTTGTGTTTGCCCTAACTCTTGAGGAATTCAGGATAATGCAGCATTAAGTATTTTTTTGGTTGATGTTCACTGCTTTAGAGTCACTATATGAAGGGTTTATAAGGTTAGATGTATGTTAAACTGTGATGGGACTTTCCATTGCATCATTATTACAATCTGTTTCTTGTATCTATTGACTGGAAAGTCCTGAGGGGCTACAGTGAACATAAGATGCAAGAAACTAACAGCCTGTACAGCGGAG
Organism: Chelonoidis abingdonii; assembly: GCF_003597395.2. Classification (NCBI taxonomy): domain Eukaryota; kingdom Metazoa; phylum Chordata; order Testudines; family Testudinidae; genus Chelonoidis; species Chelonoidis abingdonii. Next base: position 82,573,873 of record NC_133776.1, read on the forward strand.
TGCTGGCTACTTCCATTGTAATCAGTGAGAACTATGGATGCTCAGCTCCTCTGGGAAAAAAAGATTACGAGTATTTTGGGCCTTGTTGCTCTTAATCTCAGCCAAATCAGTTTATAAGGTGTGTCTTATCTAGCAACAGTGCAGTTCTGAGGCACAGGAGATCAGAATTCTTTTCTGTTCTTACTGTCATGCTCTGATACTGGACAAGACACTTTACCTATGTGCCTCTGTTTCTGTTCCTGTAAAACATGGAAAATACTAATCTATCTCATCTTCTGAAGCTTGTGAAGTGCTCTTAGATTCTCAAATGGAAGGCCCTACATATTGTTGAATGTAACACATCCTCTAGTAAAGGTGGTGTCCTTCCATTGCAGAGGGGAGGAATAGACTCCCCAATCTGCCTGGCCTCCTTTTTCCCTCCTTCCTTTGTGAACCTGCATATACTATGTGTGTCACTGTGATTTTCCATGAAATATATATTACATAGTATGTTCTTTCCCTTTATCTTTAGACTTTCAATCCTGAGCTCCCAGCCCTGGACACGAACTTGACAGATGCTTCATCCAGTATGAAAAATGTGAGTGTTGGGGAATTTTTCTGATGGAAAGGATTGACAGGGTATTGAAGGAGCTGAATTTTTGTTTGACCCTAGTCAACAAGTTGTCTGTGTGACAAGTGAAATTGATTGGAGATGCAACATGAAAACTGCCATTCTAGTTTGTTTCACTATCCAAAGTGAATGAAGAGCAGAAATGGGGAAAAACTTGAAGTTTAGATTTGTTGAATTATCTCAGGTGTTACTATGTGCAGCAAGTAAGAGAGAGTTGTCATGAGTGTCCCCTTAAAGTTTGTAATATTCCTACCTATTTTGGAAAATGTTTATTTCACCCATTCTCATTTTGCCTTTGGTACTGTGTTCTTTGATCTCTCAATAGAGGTGAGGCATAATGAGGAGGGAGAAACCAAGTCAGAAATGCTTTCAGTTCATATATTCATGAATTATACACTCAACTCTGTAAACGGGGCATTGATGAAGATTTGTCATGTTTAAGAATTGACACCAGTTCTTCATCGTAACGTAAAAACTTGAATAAAATACACTTATCCCAAACACACCTCCATAGCAGCTTCCTAAAGGGAGACATGAGACATCAGAATTTATAACTGGTATTTAATCCAATTCGTAAATTCCTCTCTTGCAACAGAAAACTTGTGCAAATATGGCTTCTGATTTTACAAATCTTGAAACAATGTACCTTGGTTAAATAAGCTTCTCTGTCAGCCTGCTTTGGATCACATTAATCAGAGTAAAATGCTGGCAGCTTTCATAGGTGTGATTTTAGTTTGTAAGCATTACTTGAAACAGCTTTTCATGGTCTGCCCTGATGCAATAAAACATCTGCCAAAAAACGGCTGCAGCAAACATGTACAGGAACCTTAGTTACCTGAATTACGAGAAGCATATCTGAAAGCTCCTATTTGCTGCACTGACAGCTTTCACGCTTATGAGCAGCAACAGTCCTTAAGATCAGGGCTGTGCAGATTAATAATAGAAATGGGGGGGTGAGAGAGTGCATGCATGCCATTTTGGCCTGTTTTGGTTAATGACTACCCCCATCCTCAGTCTCTGTTACTTAACAGAAAGCTGGAAGTCCTAGTTATATTTCTGATTCTAAAAATTCTCTATTGCTAAACATGCTGCCTTTGTGTTCACTTACCCTCTAGATTGAGGACTTGACGGACAGCGTTGAAGAGCTAGGAACAAGTGAGCAGGAAACAGGAAACAAAGGTGGGCAGCAGGGAAAACTGGGAATTGTCCCAGACCACCCTAAAAATACATCATTGGGGTTTGAATGTAGCTTTCCCAGCCTGTGTTGGTATGACCTCACTTCCATAGTTGAGAGCCCAGTCCAATTCCTGTTCAAGACCCTGACTTGCCATTGGCTTTAATGGGAGCTGAGTCAAGCCCTTAAGGATTTACTATTGCATCATCAGCATAGCTGCTGGATTTAATATTTCATATCTTAATGTCACCAAGGGGACTTCACATTTTTTAGTAGTTCTATTTGGCGTGGTGGGAGCAAGTGCAATTCAGACAGCTTCAAAGTAGGGTCCACAGCTGCACCCCCTTTTACTGTGGCAGTGTGGCCCATGTAGACTGCAGCTCCCAAAATGTAATGCTCTGTCTGCTTTATTTATGGAGCATAAGTATACATGCAGCTTCATGCGATGTATGAGGTCCCAGCTCCGAAGAGTTTGCACTCTACTTCAGGCATGAATATGAAATGCAAGGGAGCCTGAAACAGAAGATGGTTGAGGCAACAGCAAGGGAAAGCTTCATGGAAAGAGGCATATTGAGAAGTATGAGGTTGCTCCAAACAGAGGATGCAGCATGGCAAAGGCTGCAAGCTGGGGAGTGGCAGATGGGTGAGATTGGAGCAGTTGTAAAGACACGGCAGCGTGTGTGGCTCTAGAAGTAGAGTAGGAGGAAGTACAGGAAAGATTCAATAATGCCTTTAGGGCACTATGTGATAAGGACAAGAAGCCACTGAAGGGATTTGAGGGAGAGGGAATGATGTTTGGAGTGACAAGAGGGGAACTATTAGCAGCAGCAGAGTGAGGAGAGGGAAGTTGTTGAGAGGCTGGTGCATGCCATTTGTATAGCATTACAGTGGTCAGGGCAGGCCATTTTGGACAAAGTTAATTAAAATGCATTTGTGATATGATTTGTAGCATCCACAAATTGTGTGTCTCCAGCCTAAAAATGAAGGCAACCAAGTCTGTTCCATCTCACACAAGCTTTAAATGCAGTCCTCAGGATCCTCTTGTTTCTGGCTCACAGCTGGCCAAAGCTGGTTTGTCTCTGTGATATCTGAAGTAAAGGAATTTTTGAAGCAATTTCCCCCCGCCCCATTTCCCTTTTTGAATAAGACCTCCTTGCTCTTGGCACCTGTCATGAATCGGAGTTCAAATGTTTGTTTCCTTACAGACATGCAGCTGATACAATACAGGGGCAACCCTCTGCTTTCGTTATTCGAAGAACTGCCTTCTGTTGAAGGTGCAGGGAAGACAGAGGATCCTAAAGATCTTCTCCTGTCCTCACTGGAGGAGAAACCTGCTATCTCTCTCCCCTCAAGTAGCGAAGCAGCTTCACCACTGGCAGCTCCAGCAAACAAGGCTGAATCCCTCGATACCTTGGAACCGTATGATCAGCCTTTACTTTCAGAAGACGGAAATGGAGAGTATAAATTATTTCCCCTCCTGCTTCTCAGTCCTGTTGCTAACTTTATAGAAGAGGCCTCAGAGATAGAAACTGCTTGAGAACTTGCACAAAATCTTATGGTCAGCTTCCTGGTGTAAAATATAGAGATGGTATAAGGTAGAAACTTCTCTTCCCTTCCGCTCACCTCCTCCAGGCCTAATATGCAAAGATAATGAAAGGTCTCTTAAAAATGCAAGAGCAGTTCATGCGAGAAGCTGAAAGCAATGTCAAAACAAGAACTGCACAGCACGGAAGGCATTTGGAAGAGGAGCAAATGTCACCAATATATTGCACTGTAATATGTAAAAAAAAAAAACTATATTATTGCAAAAGGAAATCTGTATCCTATTGTAAAGTTGGGCTGTATTTTTTTAGCTGTCTTGTCACATCCTATTGAATATTGCAACATGGGATTTACTCGTTCTGAGAGCATCTTTCATTAGGTGGCTTGTCTCATGTTAGAAGTAGATTTTTTTTTTAACATTTGAAAAGACGAAATGTTATTTGTCTGCTGCTAAGATTGTTTGCATCTGCCTATGTCACTTTTTTCTAACCTTAGATTTGCCCCTAGGTATTAATATAGGCAAAATTATTTTCTTATGGAAAACTGTATTTTTAACATGGAGTATTACTTTTTAATAAGCTAACAACCATCCCTTGACCAGAGTTCTTAAGTGTTCTGTTAACTGATTTCTTGTGCACGATACATGACAGCTCCTCTGGCCTAATTTGGACATATCATACGCATGGGTCACTTGGCCTCAGTAGTTCGGGATCACAGAAGTCCAGAAACTGACCTTGCCTGAGCAAAGAGCACAGTTTGACATTTTCCTGCACCTGTTGTTACAAAGCTTGACAGGTGCTTTAACCAGCTTGAGCTCTGCCTTGGCTCACTTGGGGCAAAACTGAAAGAGCCACATGGCGATTTTTCATTAACTTAAAACAATTCCTGTACACTGCTCTTTCACCCATGACATCTCCCTGTTCATGCAACTGCACTCGTACACTAGGCCTGATTCTGCCCTCAGCTATATCTGAGGCATGGTATGCTGGGAAATTTGCACATCTTTGGCAGAACTTTGTCCTTAGCCAATGTCCTCTATTCCCAAATCTCTTCCTAAGGGTTCTAATTACAAGACTATTATTTTTCTCCTGTAAAAATGTGTTCAGCACCTTTAAACCTGTTCCCATGTTGTCTATTAAAAAAAAAACAAGAGTGGTGTCAAATATTTTTCCTCTGAGCCCTGAAACAACCCTCCTGTACTCCTGCTGGTCACTGCCTGTGATCAGCTGTGATGTAGAGAGCCGCATTCAGCCACTGGTGTAACCTAATGCTTCTCCATTGATATCAAACTTGTAATCTGCTTGTGCTCAGGCTGGTGTGGTTCATAGTCTTTAAACAGACAATATCCTGAACCAGCAAAACAGCTGGGAGCTAGCTGGAGACAACGAATTCAATAATGTGATGCAATTCCATTAGAAAGAATGGCAATTACTGTGAAATAACTTTACTTTGTGTTAAGTTTGTAATGAACACTCTAAAATATCCTGAATCATAAAAGTGCCTGATCAAGAACCTGAGCTGTTTGAATGCTAGGCCTAAACACAACTGTTCCACATTTATTTGACTAGTGACTAATGATGCCAGATACATTATTTTCAGAAAGAGTAATTTGCAGCTCCAGCCTGTTAGAACCTGGTTTGTAGCTCCTGCTCTGAGTCTTGAGTTAAATGAGGAAGCGACTGTTTCTAAAGTTGTGTAACTTACAAAAGGACTTGCCTAAACCAGCATTTTTGAACTGTCCTCTACCTAGGTGATGTTTCATGTTCGTATCTCTTTAACTGCTGGGTGTTAGGGGTGCAGGATCCCAAGCTATTGTTAGAAAGAGCTGAATGGGCCAAAACCTTTCTTGGGTTTGAAAAAGCTTGCTTGGTTAGTTTTTGGTTGTTTTCACACACTTTTGCAATCCCTACCTTTGTCCAAAAGTAGCAAAGTAGTACAGACCAAGCCATTCAATTTCAAACCACACAGTTCAGGAAATGTGGATGTTCTTGTATCATTTTGATTTGAACATCTGCACTTCCTGGTACTGATCTCTCTTGAAATCACCCATCGTGAATGCACCTTGCATTAGCAGGGCCAAGCATTTATTCAGTGTGAGGGTTTAGATCAGTGTTTCTCAAACTTGAGTCGCCGCTTGTGTAGGGAAAGCCTCTGGTGGGCCAGGCCGGTTTGTTTACCTGCCCAGTCTGCCAGTCCGGCCAATTGCTGCTCCAGGCCAGTGGGGGCTGCTGGAAGTGGCGTGGGCCAAGGGACTTAACTGGCCGCCACTTCCAGCAGCTCCCATTGGCCTGCAGCAGCAAACTGCGGCCAGTGGGAGCCACAATCGGCCGGACCTGCAGATGGGGCAGGTAAACAAACCAGCCCGACCTGCCAGGGGCTTTCCCTACACAAGCAGCAACCCCAGCTTGAGAAACACTGGTTTAGATCAAGTTCATTTCTTGTTTATTTTTTTCTCCACATTTTATTTCCTTGAGTCTGTGCTTAGAAAACTTGAGCCAAAAAAACTAGGTTTCAAAATGGAAACAGAAAATGCTGACAGCTTTTTTTGTTGATGAGGTCTTGGAAATGTGTGAATTTGTGCAAGCTTCCTGGCACCAGCATATGCTGGATGTGATCCGGGTGGGTAGCAAGGGAGAAATATGAGTTGAAGTAATTAAATTCTGGGACTGTAAAATCAGGATAAAGTTTGTCATGCCTTTTGTTACTCTGCATGTAAAAGTGTGTTCTTTGGGGGTTGAGGGGAAGAACTGCAATAGAGTTGGTCTGGTGTGGGAGCTGACTGGGATTAGAGCAGGGGTTCTCAAATGGGGGCTTGGGACCCCTGGTCACCAGGTTATTACATGGGGGGTCGTGAGTGGTCAGCCTGCATCCCAAACCCCACTTTGCCTCCAGCAGTTATAATGGTCTTAAATAAATATATAAAGTGTTTTCATGTATAAAGGGGGTCGCCCTCAGGCTTGCTGTGTGAAAGGGGTCACTAGTACAAAAGTCTGAGAACCCCTGGATTAGAGCTTGCGTGTTGGGATGCATTGCACGTGATAAGGGAAAATGGATATTATGGAAACTGCAGAAATGAAGCGAGTCCTATCGACTTCCAGCAGATGCAGGACATTAGCTTTCTGATTTTAAGTGATGACGGTTAATGTTGAGTATTTATTTCTGTGTGTGGTGGTGTAAGGGACAAAATAGCACATTGTAATAATGCAAAGCAGTTATACTGAAGAGTTGTCCAAAGGGCAGTCAGCAATGCATTGTCAAGTGATAATTCTGAATTGTTGAAAGCTTGCAAGGGGCTGTTGCATCCTCCTGTATTTGCAGTTCCACTCCAGGTCTCAGTTGCTGAAGTCCCTTTGGGGTAAGAGCCTGATCTTTTATTTAACCCACTTCCCTTCTCCTATCCCTTCTCCTTCCCCCCCCAAAAGAGTAAGTATGTTAAGAAGGAAGCCTGTTCATCTGACCTGAAAGAGCTCCACCACAGCAAGATCAATGGCCTCCACTACAGGAATGCGAAGGGGCCACAAAGACATGGAGGTGAAGTATGTGGGACAAATGATGATGGGAAGTGAGCTCAAAGGTACAACAAAAGAGAATGAGGGGAACAGTGTGCAGCTGATCCCACACAAGTGCTCTGAACAGGTGTGCAAAGGAGTTAGCCTGTTTAAGGACTGTTTAAGTGGAGCACAGGATCAAGTCCAAGAGTTTCTTATAGCTGGACTGCTTGGTAAGAGGGACCATAATATAATAAAAATTTAACATCCCTGTGGTGGGAAAACTCCACAGCTGCTCAACACTAGCACTTAATTTCAGAAAGGGGAACTCTTTAAAGACACCATAATAGAGGCTCAACTTCTATATATACAGAATGTCCCAAATTAAAAAAATAAGTGAAAAATAGCCACTGTGGCTAAACAACAAAGACCTGGTCTACAGTACGCGTTTAAACCAAATTTAGCAGCGTTAAACCAATTTAACTTTGCACCCATCCACACGAGGCCCTTTATATCGATATAAAGGGCTGTAAACCGGTTTCTGTACTCCTCCCTGACAAGAGTAGCAGCACTGAAATCGGTATTGCCATGTCGGATTAGGGTTAGTGTGGCCGCAAATCGACGGTACTGGCCTCTGGGCAGTATCCCACAGTGCACCATTGTGACTGCTCTGGAAAGCAATCTGAACTCGGATGCACTGGCCAGGTAGACACGAAAAGCCCCGCAAACTTTTGAATTTCATTTCCTGTTTGCCCAGCGTGGAGCTCTGATCAGCACGGGTGACAATGCAGTCCCAAATTCATCGCTGTACTGGGAAGACAAATCTTTCTATCAGAATCCGTTCAGAAGATGAAATGACAAGAGCTTTGAAAAATCTCCCAGGCTATAATAGACAGAGGTCACAGCAGGGACTCAGCACAGTGCTGCATGACAAGCATAACAGAAAGCCAAAGAATCAAATGGACGCTCATGGAGGGAGGGAGGGGGGACTGAGGACTCCAGCTACCCCACAGTCCCTGCAGAAACAGTGAGAAGCAAAACAACATCCTTTAAAAAGTGGAAGTTAAATCCTAGTGAGGAAAATGGAAACCAGCATAAACTCTGGCAAATGAAATGTGAGAATATAATTAGGAAAGCCCAAAAAGAATTTTAAGAACTGCTGGCTTGAGTCAAAAAGTAATAGCAAATTTATTTAAAGGAGCACTCGAGGATAAGGCCATTGCGGAGAATCTAAATGAATTCTTTGCATTGGTCTTCATGGTTGAGGATGTGAGGGAGATTCCCAAACCTGAGCCATTGTTTTTAGGTGACAAATCTGAGGAACTGTCCCAGACTGAGATCATTAGAGGAGGTTTTGGAACAAATTGATAAACAGTAATAAGTCTCCAGAACCTGATGGTTCTCACCAAAGAGTTCTGAAGAAACTGAAATGTAAAATTGCAGAACTACTTACTATAGTCTGCAAAAACAATGAGGAGTCCTTGTGGCACCTTTTAGAGACTAACAAATTTATTTGGGCATAAGCTTTCATGGGCTAGCACCCACTTCGTCAGATGCATGGAGTGGAAAATACAGTAGCAGGTATATTTATACATAGTATATGAAAAGATGGGAGTTCCCTTACCGGGTGGGGGCTCAGTCTAATGAGACAATTCAATTAACAGTAGAATACCAAGGCAGGAAAAATCACTGTTGTAGTGGTAATGAGCGTGGCCCATTTTCAACAGTTGACAAGAAGGTGTGAGTAACAGTAGGGGGAAATAAGTATGGTAAAATTAGGTTTTGTAATGACTCATCCACTCAGTCTTTATTCAGGCCTAATTTGATGGTGTCCAATTTGCAAATCAATTCCAGTTCTGCAGTTTCATGTTGGAGTCTGTTTCTGAAGAGTTTTTTTTGTTGTTGTTGAAGAATTGCCACTTAAGTCTGTTACTGAGTGTCCAAGGAGGTTGAAATATTCTTCTGGTTTTTGAATGTTGTAATTTCTGATGTCAGATTTGTGTCCATTTATTCTTTTGCTTAGAGACTATCCGGTTTGGCCAATGTACATGGCAGAGGGGCATTGAAGGCACATGATGTAGTCTGTAACCTATCATTTAAATCAGCTTCTGTACCAAATGACTGGACGATAGCTAATGCGACACCAGTTTTTTAAAAGAGATCCAGAGCTGATCACGGCAATACAGGCCAGTAAGTTTGACTTCAGTACCAGGCAAACTGGTTGAAACTATAGTAAAGAACGAAAGTGTCAGACACGTAGATGAACGTAACTTATTGGGGAAGAGTTAACATTATTTTTGTAAAGGGAATTCATGCCTCACCAGTCTACTAGAATTCTTTGAGGGGGTCAACAAGCATGTAGACAAGGGGGATCCAGTGGATGTAGTGTACTTAGATGCTCAGAAAGCTTTTGACAAGGTCCTTCACCAAAGGCTCTTAAGCATAGTAAGCTTTCAAGGGATAAGAGAGAAGGTCCTCTCATGGGTTGGTAACTGGTTAAAAGCTAGGAAATACAGGCTAGGAAAACATAATCCCAACTATACGTATAAAATGATGGGGTCTAAATTAGCTTTTACCACTGAGTCATTCTCTGAAAACATCCATTCAACGTGCAGCAGGAGTCAAAAAAGCAAACAATGTTGGGAATTAAGAAAGGGATAGATAAGACAGAAAATGTCATCTTGCCTCTTTTAAAATCAATGGTGTGCCCACATCTTGAATACTGTGTGCTGATGTGGTTGCTTCATCTCAAAAAAGATATATTGGAATTGGAAAAGATTCAGAAAGGGGCAAGAAAAAATGATTAAGGGTATGAAATGGCTTCTGTATGAGGAGAGATTAATAAAATGGACTTTTCAGCTTGGAAAGAGATGATGAAGGGGGATATGAGAGGTCTATAAAATCATAACTGGTATGGGGAAAGTATACAAGGAAGTGTTATTTACATCTCATAATACAAGAACTAGGGATCACCAAATGAAATTAATAGGCAGCAGGTTTAAAACAAAAGGGAGTATTCCTTCACACAATCCTTTAATGTCAGGGTTGGAAGGGACCTCAGAAGGTAATCTAGTCCAACCCCCTGCTCAAAGCAGACCAGTCCCCAGACAGATTTTTGCCCCAGATTCCCTAAATGAGCCTCATCAAGGACTGAGCTGACAACTCTGTGTTTTAGCAGGCCAATGCTCAAACCACTGAGCTATCTTTTCCCCCAAAGAGGGATGAAAGGGCCTGCCAAAGTCCAGGATTGAACCAGGGACCTTTTAGCTCTTCAGTCTAATGGTCTCCCAATTGAGTTACTTTGGCAGCTAAAATGCTCAGTCAACCTGTGGAACTCCTTGGCAGAGGATGTTGTGAAGGCCAAGTCTATAACAAGATTCAAAAAAGAACTAGATAAATTCACAGAAAGTCCATCAGTGGCTATTAGCCAAGATGGCATCTCTAACATCTGTTTGCCAGAAGCTGGAAATCGGCGACAGGAAATGAATCACTTGATGATTAACTGTTCTGTTCATTCCCTTTGGGGCACCTGGCATGGTCCACTGTTGGAAGACAGGATACCGGGATAGATGGACCTTTGGTCTGACCCTGTATGGCCATTCTTATGTTCTTAATAACTGGGATTGGTGGGCAGAGAGCATTGGAACAGAAAGCCCTCCCATGCAAGAGATTGTGGGCCCTAGTGTGGCAGCCCTGGAGAATAGGCAGAAGTGATGCCATACAGTTAGTAGTACAGCAAGCTTCCCCAGATTTCAGTTCCCGTTTTGCCAGGAATGACTGTGACCCAAAGGTAAAAGACTTCATCCGGTAGGTTATGAGAGACTGTTGCCTTACCACCTCCTTTAAGCAGCACTCTCCTTGTTTACAGTTTCCTTAACCATCCAGGTCCCTTCACTTCTTTTTCTTTAGATTGTCTTAAAAGTCAAGATCTCTGTACTAAATTGAGGGACACTGCAGGAGAAAGAGGAGAAATGAAATGCTGACATAGCTAGTTACATTGGTGTTGAAATAGAAGGAAACACCCATCTTATTAATGTGGTTGATTTCCTAGTAACAAGGAGTGACAACATTGACACACTTTGGTACAATGTGATGACAGACTAAACAACTGCTATCTTGTTAATGTAACTGTCCCTCCACCCAGCACACATGCTATTAGAGCTGTTGGGTCACTGGCATTTCTGTTCAGTTAAAAATGTTCAGATTTGAAAGTTTTATTTTTGTTCTGAATCTGAAGAGGGGGACACTGAAATTGTCTGGGAAGTGGAATTTTGGGTTGATCAGAACATTCTGTTGAGAAAATCACAACATATTTATTCAAAAAATAAAATTTCAAAATGAAAAGTTGTTTTGAAAAGAACAATAGAAATGTTCTGTTCCAATAATAGACTTTTCATTGGGAAGCTCTAGCAAGATGTTCCTTTTCAAGCTGGGTGTATCTTCCCCCTGCCCCCATTAGTGTTTACGATCTTGATGTGAAAGCTTCTGTAGGAGACATGCCCCAACCTGTTTTTCACTGTCATCACGTTATATGGATTCCTCTTGGTTCACATCACAGCATGCCAGGATGGGAGAGTTGAGCTGAGCCCCAGTTCTGTGTGTATGATGGCTGCATCATTTTAAGGTAACCAGGTCCATATTGAATCTTTGTCCAATACTTGCCTCTGTGGTTTGAGCTCTTGGGTGGTCAGCCAGTGTCCCCTGTATCATCCTGCAGACAATCACAATTACAACTTGTTTTTAATTCAGTTTCAGATTTACTTCCTTGTCTCTTTCTAGCAGAGAGATGAGGTTGAGGTCCTTATCGGCCATCGTTTCTGCAATGCTATGTCTGCATCCGCATGCTAGAACGTCATCAGCTGTGAGTGACACTTATCCCTGCGAGTCCTCTTAGTATGGCTTGCTGGCAGCATTGATTGTCTTTCACCACAGGTTTGATTCCCAAACAGCATTCTCAGCCCTCTGTATCTACCTGCTGATGTCCAAAATGTGCTGAAGTAGCTGCTTTCCTTACCTAGTAACACTTGTCAATATCAGTTTTTGGCAAATACTGAGGCTATTTTGAGCTTTACAATGTCAAGTAACACTTCTGTTCTAAGCATTTTGTACTGAGCTGCTCTTAGTGCTTTGTTTAAACTATTTGAATCTGTTTTTCCAACTTGGGGGCTTTATGACTTTAACAATGTTGCCTGCCTCTTAAGTTTTTTGTTTTATTGCTCCTATTTTTTCTTTTTATCTTAATCTGCACTCTATGAGGCAGTGGCTGAATTGTTTTATTTGTTTCTGGATGTGACGTGCCTTGATGACTAGCTTGATGATCTTTTGACAGCTTTGCTGCAGGGTGGCCCTGGTTCACCGTCTGCTCTGGGTATGTTTTTTTGCTTGTGTCTGTTGTATGAATCCTTTGTCCCACATTTCAGCCTTCAATTGTTTTAGCTCAAAGAAGTGGTTTCTGTGTTTTGTGCTACCAGAAATTTCTGCCTGATAGAGTGACCAGACGTCAAGTGTGAAAAATTGGGATGAGGGTGGGCTGTAATATGTGTTGATATAAGACAAATCCCAAAATCATAGTATATCAGGGTTGGAAGGGATCTCAGGAAGTCATCTAGTCCAACCCCCTGCTCAAAGCAGGACCAATCCCCAGACAAATTTTTTTTGCCCCAAATCCTTAAATGGCCCCCTTAAAGATTGAACTCACAACCCTGGGCTTAGCAGGCCAATACTCAAACCACTGAGCTACCCCTCCCCCCAAATAGTGGGACTGTCTCTATAAAATAGGGATATCTGGTCACCCTACTGCCTGATCACTTTTCCTGGGTATCCTGCTAGTAGTTTACACTGTCCTAATGTATTATGATCACGCCTTGCCTAATTTTAATTTGGCTTCACTTGGTTGCAATTTCACTCTCTTTTCTTACATAATACCAATCTTTTTAGCCTAGCACGTTCATTGATGCCTCCACATCTATTTGGCATTCAGTTTCCTGCATGTGTGCCGCTGTCCTGTCTTTGCATCTGCTGCTAGTCTGAGCCTCACAAACCATTTAATTTTGCTGTTTTGCTCTGTCGTGCAGAATCTCCTCCTCTGAGTCGCTGCTTGCTTCCCTGACATGGTACACTCTTTTTGTTTTTTTTCTGCAAGCCTTGGCATAATTTCTTATTCCGTAACTTTGTCAAGACCCCAGATGCCTGGTATTTTCCATTAACATGTTTTTCTCTACAGTACCTTCCTTAGCATTTTTATCTCTTCTGCTTTGTGATTTGTGCATTTGCTTTTCCACAAATTTTGGTGTATTTTTTCCTTATTTTTATTCTTTCCCTTGGCTACTTGGTAAACTAATCTCTGTCTGCTCTATTTTATGCTCTGCATTTGGATTTGACTTTGAACGCTAGCTTTGCACGTGTCCCTCGCTCTTGATAGAGTTAGTGTGGGCTCTCTGAGCATTCTTTTTCAAGCTCCTTTGTCTTGTGTCCCATTACCAATCTATTAGTAATGTATGAGTCTGTCATTTTCATAGCTTGGCAATATATTGATCTGTTTCTTCAGATTCTTGATTACATTTGTTGAAGAGACGTCTTTCATATCGTTTGGAATACTTCTAGTATTTTATATGTGTAATCCTTCTGCCCATCTGAGTTGGTAGCAACAACGGCCAGGTTCAGTATCTAGGGGTTCCATTTCAATAACACAATGCAAAACCGGCACGAGCCCCCACCCAGTGACCTGAGACAGTTACATACCCTCACCCCCTGGCCGCCTCTAAGTGGCAATACTTCTCCTCTCACAAACCCGGAGTCTGAGTGTAGCAAAATCCTTTTAATAAAGGAGGGAAACAATGCAGCATTATGTTGGGGAAACACCACAAACAGGTTTCATAACACAATCCATGAGCAAAAGACCCATATGGGTAATAGAAACCAGTGCTCCAGGTAGGGCTTGAACTCATAATCCTAGCAGTATGCCCCTTTGTACTAACCAGTTGCACCACTGTCTAGTGGATAGACTTTATTGGAGCCACACTCTACTCCCCATCCACCAGGCTTATCTCCCCAGGGAAAGATTCTTCACTATGACCAGCCTGATCTCTCCTCTAAAGCATAGTCCTTAAACAACTGCAAAGGCCTGCCTAGAACTCCTGGGCCACATGTTGTCATCCATATTTGTTACACCGCATGTGAGATTGTGCCTCAGATGTCTTCAGGCTGGGTAAGGACTATGTAGACCCCAAATAGGCAGGGTCTTTCCAAACTAATCACATAGCCTCAGCTGGTACTAGACTCTCTCAGGTGGTGGAAAGATCTCCTGAAGGTTTGTGTGGGAGCCCATTCTCACATCCCCCACCTTCAAAAATTCTCATGACAGATGCCTCTCTCCAGGGTGGGTGGGCCAGTCTACAAGAGGTCACAGCAGAGGCAAATGGTCCCCCAAGAGAAATCATTCCATAACAGCATCCTAGAACTAAGGGCAGTCCACTACACCTGGATAAGGAAGAAGCTATGTATTACATAAACTATCTATCTGGCAACCCTTCTCAGTCATCCCTTCAGGCACCTTGAACCATCCTAGCTCCCCGACTCTGGCACCCCAGAGGTTCTCGGGCACAGAGTTAAACATTCAGTCTGTTCTCTTGTCCAGATGGAAATGTTCTATTGTGGGTAAGTTTTGCGATCCCAAATGGTCTATGTGGTGGCCTTTGCCTCCCACAGTTAATGGTGAGGCTGCTCTTATTCTATTTTCTTTATCCAGTTTGTTGCAATTTTGTAGTTTTCCCTTGTGATCTAAAGAATGACCAATTGCAAAACACATTGTCTTCTCTATCTGCTCAGAGACAGGAATCTGCTTTGCTGCCACGATTATCCTTTTCTCTTCGAGTTGTTGTTTTTGATATACTTAGTTTCTGAATGCATTAACCTGGAGGAGCCAATTCTCTTCTGACTCCATGTTCAGTGTTCATATGTAAAAAGAGAGCAAGCCAAGACAGTGTGACATTCAGGCTATGTTCCTTCCTCCACACGTACAGTCTTCTCTCATTAAGCATGCCTTAATGTAGTTCTGTAGGTTCCCAGACATTGCCATATAGATAAGCTTAGCGATCTTACCAGGTGACTTCCCAGTAGGGAGCGATCCCTCATAACAGGCTACTATGAGATAAAATAATTAAGGGGAGATGGTTTCTCTTCACCTTTCCTTCCTTCCTTTTGAACATTTCATGCTAGTGTCCCTTCTGCCCAGCTCTAGAAGCTGTTCAGATTGAAAGTAGAGATGCCAGAACACTTCTCAAAATGTGAGAGATGCCCAGACATGGGAAACCATTGCTTCTCAGGATCTAGCTCTCCATCCCATAAGCCTGGCCACCATCTTTGTTTCTAGATGTATGCATTTATGTTTAGTCACATTAAAACCCATATTGTTTGCTTGCTTTCCCCCAGTTTACCTAACAATCCTGATGGCTGTGCATTAGTGACCTGTCTTCTTTCTCGTTTACCTCTTCCCCCAGTTTTTGTATCATCTGCAAACTTTATCTGTGACTTTGTTTCCTTACAGGTCACTGATTAAAAAGCTAAATAGCACAGTGCCAAGAACCGATCTCTGGAAAACCACATGGGAAGCCAACTTGATTGAATCCCTGTTTACAGTTACATTTTGAGACCTGTTAGCCAGTTTTTAACCCATTGAATGTGAGCCGTGTTAATTTTATATTGTTCTAGGGTTTGTTTAACAAAATGCCATGTGGTACCAAGTCAAATGCCTTGAAGATGTCTAATATATTAAGCCAACATTATTGCATTTAAGAACCAAACTTGTAATCTCATTTTAAAAAAAGCTATCAAGTTAGTTTGGCAGGGTCTATTTCCCATAAACCCATGTTGATTTGCATTAATTGTTATCCTCCTTTACTTCTTTATTAACCGAGTCCTATATCAGTTGCTCCATTATCTTGGGTAGGATTGATGTCAGACTGAGAGGCTTATGATTACACAGGTTTACCCTTTATAAAAATTGGCACTACACGTGCTTTCTCCTGGTCTTCTGGAATTTCCCCGGTGCCCCAAAACTTATTGAAAATCAATATTAACAATCCATCAAGCTCCTCAACCAGCCAAAGTCCACACATTGAACAATGAGGAGAAAACGGAATCAAACAGCTGTTCATTCACCAGCCATTTTGTGCACTGAATAAGACAGGGGTCCTGTGGAAAAAATGTGATCGTATAATTCAATACTGTACCTTAATGCATATACACAAGGGCCCTGAATTGATTTGACACAGTCTGTCTTAATTCTGGCACTTCCTAACTATTGAGTGCTTCTCTTTGCAACCATAATGTGCTTTTAACAGAACTTGTGTGTGTGTGTGATAGAGAATATAAATATATGGCCTTTGAGAGAAGAATGGAAAACATGAGGAGAAGGCAAAAATGTCCAGTTAAAAAGATAATCAAAGGAAACAATTACTTGGACAATCAAATGAATGGCAAGCAAGGCAGACTCAAAGTAAGGGCAATATATAATGCAAAAAGAGGGTAAAAAACAGTCCTTTTTCTTAACTCCATCTTTCATTAGGATCTGTCCTATCTGTAGAACCGTCACTCTGACACCTTCAGCTGCCAGTAAGACATACTTGTGGTTTTTGAGAAAAAAAAGGAAGAAAAAGAGCATCAGCAATTCTGTATGTTAGCTGAGTGAGAGAGTGCTGAAAGGAAGTATGGCTGCTTTGGCATCTGCTGACAGGAGAGGAGGTCCAGGGTAAGAGAAGTAGCTGCAGTTCTGTGAAGAATGGGAAAGTTAGTGTGGCTAGTGGTGTTCATGAATTCCTTCACCACCTTCCATGGTGAGTAAATGAAAACATTTTCCATATTCAGAGACAGTTAATCTAAGTTCACATAGCTATGGACTTGATAAAAGATTTAAAACATTAAGGCTGTGAAAACCAGTATCTCTTCTGTTCCTTCTACCAGCTTGGATTTCAGTCGCTTCAAATTCAAACCATGTAGAAAGTAGCAGCATATTATCCCTGGAGTGAAAATGCAGCTTGTATATTTCCAGTTCAGTCATTTTGCAACACATACAACGAGAAGAATGTAAGAAACAGCACAGTATTGAGCAATTTGTCAGATTTAATGTACTCGGAGTAAAAATAGAATAAGACTGTCCAGGGTACTGGGAGAGTTTATTCTCTGGCATTTCAGCTTCTTCAAAATTTGTGTTGTGGTTGGAATAAGATCACTCTTTTTTAACTTAGCTTTTCAGAATCGTACTAGTGCAGGGGTGGGCAAACTTTTTGGCCCAAGGGCCACATCGGGGAATAGAAATTGTATGGCAGGCCATGAATGCTCACAAAATTGGGGTTGGGGTGTGAGTGCGGGCTCTGGGGTGAAGCTGGGGATGAGGAATTTGGGGTTGGGACTGAGGGGTTTGGAGGACGGGGGGATCAGGGATGTGGGAAGGGGTACAGGTTCTGGCTAGGAGTGTGGGCTCTGGGGTGGGGCTGAGGATGAGAGGTTTGGGGTGCAGGAGGGTGCTCTGAGCTGGGATCAAAGGATTTGGAGAGTGGGAGGGGGATCAGGGTTGGGGCACGAGGAGAGGCTCGGGGGTGCAGGCTCCGAGCAGCACTTAATTCAAGCGTGGTGCGGCCCCTGACCCAGTGCCCCAGTTGGAGTGACGGAGCCGGGCTGAACCCTGTGGTCCAGCCCACAACCCAGGGGCCCATCCAGAGTGGGGCTGAGCCACGTGGTACAGTCCCCACCCAGAGCCCCAGCTGCAGCAACGGAGCCGGGCTGAGCCCCATGGTCTGGCCCCCAACCCAGGGCCCCATCCAGAGTGGGGCTGAGCTGCGCGGTGCAGCCCCAACCCAGCTCCCCGGCTGGAGCACTGGAGCAGGGCTGAGCCACATGGTGCAGCTCACAGGTCAGCTTAAAACGGCTCATGGGCCAGATCCGGCCTGCAGGCCATAATTTGCCTACCCCTCTACTAGTGGGTGTCATTGTAATTACAGTGCTAGGTATGGTTCTACATACAACTCTCCTCCAGACAGATTCTGATCTCCATAACCGTAAGAGATTCTATTCACACTTGTGTAATTGAGATCAGAATCTAAGCTATCATTTTACATCATGCTGCAGTTTCAAATGAAATGCACTTGCACTTTATCAGTAAATCTGCACTGAATGACAGAGAACTTGGGAAACAGGATAAGGGGAAAATGTTGAAAACTGCTTTGAAAGGTGAGTGTGGAAACCCACAGTTACTACCATGTTTTAGAAGAGGATGTGGGGGAAGGCACCAGTCCTGGTTTGTGATGCAAAAGTAGAAGGTTAGATGTATGTGAACTCCTATTTCAGTTGCTTATTTGGAGTTCTGTTTTAAACGGAGTTAAAAGGAATAGGAAACTTTCAGAAAAGGGGACCAGGGGGACGAAAAGTAAAAGCTGGACTTTGAGGAAAATTCTGAAGTCATTTGCTAATGAGCTTCAGCAGCTCTCTTGAGTATTTATGAGGCTGAAATTTGCACGGGCATCTAACAAACTGGATGAGTGAGCCTAGATTCACAGGACTTGGAGATGAGATAAGAATAGTGGCTCCAAATGCAAACCTGCCCATAGTTCCGATTCAGTGCTCTGGTTGGGATTTGTCTTATAAAGATGGCCATGAACTAAGAAGACCAGATGCAGATCTGGACCGCCCCAAAGTTCAAGGACCTTCGGATCCATTGTTCCAGTTCACAGACCAAAGGCTAGTGACATTGCAAGAGAACTCATGACTTGTGTTCAAACTAATTAGGACAACATGCCTTGTGTGCATCAGCCTCTGAACACCTCTTTCTGCTCTATGGGGCACTTGCAGGAAGAGGGGGGAAAGCTTTCCAAGCAGCCACATTATTGCCTCTCAGATCCTGTCATAGCTTAACCATAATTCCTTTTCAGGAATAGAGCTCAAAGCACTTGACAATCTTTTCATGTATGTATCCTCACCATGCCCCTGTGAGACAGCAAAGTGGTGTTATCTGCATCTTACAGAGGGGGAACTGAATCACAGAAATAAGTAGCTTGCCCAGGGTAACACCTGAATTCCACGGTGGCACAGGGAACTGAAGCCAGGTCTTCCACATCCTAAGCCAGTGCCCTATCCATTAGGTGTAACTAGGGAAACCAAGCAGCAGTGTTTGTCAAGAATAACTGTCTGCAGTTTAGTGGACTCCACCTGGATGTGCCTCTAGCACTGTTTGGTCTTACTGACATTCTCTCCTCTGTTCTTTTATGTCCATCCCTCATTTCCTGCTTTCTGCAGCCATCCTGGAACTGACTGGCACCCACGACACTGAAGGGACATGGAAGAGTTCCATCACCTTGCCATGTGTCTACGAACCTTCCCAGGACTTTGTGCAGCAAACAGTCATTTGGACCCTGGTCCGAGATCAAAGCCCTGCCACCGTCTTTCGAAGGGATAGCTCTGGCGATCACATCCTGTTGTCACGGTACAGAGGTAGGGTCAGCATGCCAAGTAGTATGCCAGGGGATGTCTCTCTTGAAATTGAGAAGCTTGAAGTCAGAGACAGTGGACACTACACTTGCAAAGTCACCTGGAGAGCCCAAGACAAGAGCCTGCTAACGAGGGAGAGAACCACTACAGTTAAGGTTGTTAAAGGTAAATCCAGTAATAAACCCTGGCACCTATGTAGCATTTGTCAGTCATAAAGCACTTGACTGAGCTGGCTGCAGATCTGGTGGGGATGGGGTTATGCAGAGGGGCTTCCAGTCCACACTGACTCCCCACATCTGCAGGTTGGGGCCAGCATTTCCCTTGGATTCTTGAGCGCTATGAGTCATCTTATCTGCACTGGCACTACCCCCACTCTAATGAGTGGAAAATGAGCCAAAGAATGGGATTTATACCTGCGACATTGATTTGGGGATGTGGCTTGTACCTAGTTTGGCCAGTAGTGCTACTTGGGGTAGCCTTCACAACTGCCTTGAGGTACCTCACTGCTGAACATCTCTATGGGCCTTGCAGCAGTTATAGAAGAGTTGTGGTACAGAATTGCCCCAGCTACACACTGCAGAACATCCCCAACACACCCCCAGAACTCTCTGTGCATTGGTGTCAAAGGTTTATGGAAGGGCAGAAAGATGGCTCTGCCTCTGACAGTGAAAGCCTGCAGTGTCGAGGTATTCCCTGCAGTGACCACATTGTGCTAGCATAGCTGGTGCAAAGTAGTCACAAGGAAACCATGAACAGAGCTCAGAAGTCTGTATAGAAGGGGGTTATATGAGTAGGTAATGAATTAATCCCTTCTGGAGAAGGGTGAACAGCCATGGAACTCAGGGAAGACTCCTGCACCTTTCTATAAAATCAATATTCCCAGATCAAATACCTCGCAACTTCGGGACAGTTCAGACCCAGATCCCTTTCCTTATGTCTTTCAGTTGCAGTGACTAAACCCATCATCAGACCAGGGCCTCTGGGATTCACTGTACCAAATGGGGCTAGGACAAGCCTGACCTGCTCTGCCAATGGGTCCCCACCCATCACCTACAGATGGTTCAAGGGAGAGCTAGGAGGAAACACAGTGCTTGTTAGCAATCATGCCGTACTCACGTTTGATTCGCTGCGAACGTCTGACACGGGGAAATATTACTGTGAAGCAGAAAACAGAGCAAGCTCACAAGTCATGCAGCAGAGTGATGCAGTGCAGCTGACTGTGAGGGGTAAGTGCCCCAAACTAGTGCTTGGTGGTCTCTGAGACACTCCCAGCTGCAGGATGATAATGAGGCAAATTGCTTAGAGGGTTTAAGAATGGTTTAGACCGTTAGACTGAATGTAAACAACATCTGTAGTGACACTCCCTAGCTCTCATTGTCACCCTTCATAGTTAGGACACAGGTGATCACTGGTTCTCCATCCTCCAGCTCTGCCACTTGCCAGCTTGCTGCCCTTAGGCAAGTCGCCTTCCTGTGCCTCAGTTTACCCCTGGAGATAACAGGCATTTCCTCTGTAATGCCCATTGAGATGTACGAATGCAAAGTGCTCTAAAAGACTTGGGAGACCATCTTCTCAGAAGGAGGTGAGGCCTGCTCAGTGCTGAATTGGAAGCAATTTGGAGACTGGAAGGGAACTGGTGTTTTCATTGCGGTTCTGTGTGAATGATGGAGAAGGGTGGCTGAATGTGACACATCCACTTGCTGCCATTTTAGAAGTTAGTCCTCAGGTCGATAGAGCTTGCTGGAAATGACCTCTGCTGCCCTATGTGGTTCTAGCTGCTAGACCCCTTTCCTCTGCAGTCCTGTGAAGCATGACCTCATGCCATTGGGCTACTTAGTTACAGGCTCCATGGGATGGCAGCTGTTCTAACACTTGGAAGGACATGCCTAGAGAAGTCATGGATTTCCTTAGCTCCATGTGGTACAGCATGAAGTCATCAGGAGCAAAATTCCTGCCTCCATAACTCCAGTGGTTTGGGAGGATTCAGTATGTTGGGGAGGCCAGCAGAGCAAATTTGCTTCTTTACTTGAAACCTCACCATGTGCTGTTTTGATTTAGGTAACCAGGGGACTAGCCTGCCCCTCTATCTCATCATCCTGATCGTTCTGCTCTGTGTGGCTGTGGTGTTTGTTGTCATTGCGGTCGTCTTGTGTAGGAGAAAGACCAAGAAGGGTGAGTAGGGTGTGCTGGGGATGCTCCAGGTGAACAGGCTGACTTTGTTTCTGAAGATTTCTGGAGAGGGGCCAAATAAAAACATTGTTACAATGCAGTGAAAGAAAAGGAGTCAGTCAAGATCACTTCTTGAAATGGAACACTAAGGGGTAGGCATATCATATCAATACCTGGAACTGACAGGGTAATCATAATCCACTGTGCTAGTCTCATTTTCTTTGAGCACTGAACCTGTAGTAGTTTATCTATCCATTCCAATAGTGTGAGTGCTCTTCTTCCAGCTGTGTGCCCCAGAGATGTTTGCTAGGAAGTCAACATGGTTTCGTTCCATAAAAGTTGCTTCCAATTGACATCTCAATAGTTGTATTGACTGTAGAAAGAGTAGATGACTGAAGGGACCACTATAATCATCTAGCCTTGGCCCTCCTGCAGAACACAGGCCATAGAATTTCCCTGAATTAATTCCTGCTTCAAGTCATCCCCCGTTCCACATGTGGTTTCCTGGTTTCTGTGCAACCTTCTCTGTACATAGTTCCTGGACATTTCCCTCTGCCTCAGGCTTCGCTGCTGCTACTGGCCATGCCATCACCCCTTCTGCAGAAGGACCAGATAACTTCCTTGGTCCATTCTTTCCATAGAATTCTGCCCCCTCCTTCTATCTGGCCTGTGGAAGATGAAGTGTGGTGGGGAGGTGGTTGATGGGAATGGATAGTTCCCTGCTTGGCAGATTCATCACAACTCCTTCCATGGGTGGTGAGCAAATATGAAAGGGCAGAGAGATGGCTCAGCATCTGCCAAAGAAAGCCTTCTGTGCTGGGGTATTCCTGGCAGCCATATTGCACTAGCATAGCTGGAGCAAAGCGGTCACCAGGCAACCAAGAACTGAGCAGGACATGAGCAGGCAATGAATTATGTCAGTATGGCGAAAGGCCCAAACCCTGCATCTGAACAGACATGAAATTCAGATCTGGCCCCATATTGTCCCCTAAATGTATAATAATTAAACTCCCAGATCAAATACTGCCCCAGTGTTGGCATAATTCAGATCTACATAGTTAAGCAGTCTATAGCGTTTGTCACTACAGAACGCTGACCCAGTTTCCATGCCCCTGTTTTGGTTTATGTTCTTCTATTGGGACATGTCTGCTTTTGGTGCAGCTGGCCATTTGAATGTTTTTTCTTCATTGGGAACTTCAGCGCTGTTTGTGTGAGTTTTACATGAACATAGTTTTACACACTTTTAAAGAAAAATACTTTTATAGGCATTTTTAGATAATTTACAAAATAATGTGGATTATGACAAAGCAATAAAGAGAAAATGTCAGAAAAGAGGGTTTTAAAACTACAGAAGAGGTAAGTCCCTTACATATGCTGACGCTTTTTCACAGAGAAAATATTTTATCCATTTTTTAAGTAAAAGTATTAAATATTAGTTTTTTTGAAAATATTGTTATTTAGGTTACTTTGAAAAAAGTGTGAAAAATAATTATGTCTCTTGAAATAAAGAATAGAGCATGTATATTAGAGAAGATAAACAAGACACAGAGTGAGAGAGAACAGCCGAGAAAAGCAAAAGTCTCTTAGCCTGTTACAAAAAGAATAAAAATAAAGTGGGGGAGAGAGAAAGTTATAAAGCAGCAAGAAAGTTGTCACTGAGCGCATGACAGAGAGAAGAGAAAACCACCTAACGCCTACAGCTGCTTCTAGTCAAATGCCAACAATTCTGGGGGACAAGCTGGTGAGGTAAAACCTTTTAATGGATCCACTTCTGTTACTGAGAGACAAGCTTTTGAGCTACACAGATCTGGGCCCTTGAAATATGTGTTAACTACTCATGCTACACAATCTGTTCTACCTTGTATTTAACAGTGACACTCTGATGTTGCAAACATCTTCAGGTGTGGGATATTAACGCCAAGTATCACAACTAAATACAAGGTGGAACAGATTGTTTAGCATAAGTAGTTTATTATGCTATTTAGTTATTATTGGCCACTTCCTATCCCCCCCTGCATTATTATTGACCATACTACCATTTTCATCTAATAATGGACCAATACTATTGTCTGGATTCCTTTTTGTTCCTTGTTTGTAATTAAAAACTCCTTATTGTTCGTAACTCTGCTGGTCATGGACTTCTTTTGCTTCCTTAATCAATTTTCTACAATTCTTAGCTGTTCGTTTTTTAATTCATGATGATCTGCTTCCCCCAGTGTTAAATGGTGCAATTGTGGCTTATGGGCATCTTAAATAATTCCCAATTATCATTCACATTTTTCTGTTTAAATACTTCCACCCAGCTGATTTGGCTTGTTTGTTTTCAGTTTTGTAAAACTGACTTTTTTTTCAAAGCACCAAGTATCTATATATTACTAGTTTGGATGTCATGTCATGGATATATTTTGTCATTGCAGGATGTGCACAGATAAAAGTAATTGAATCATTTTGCAAAACTAGTGTCAAGTTTACAATTTTAATTTTTAATTCTGGTCAAATCAACTTTAGTGTCTACTTACTAGCCTGGCAAGCCTAATACATCCAGTCCCCATAGACTCATAGACTTTAAGGTTAGAAGGGACCATTATGATCATCTAGTCTGACCTCCTGCACAATGCAGGCCACAGAATCTCACCCATCCACTTCTATAACAAACTCCTGACCTACGTCTGAGTTATTGAAGTCCTCAAATTGTGGTTTGAAGACCTCAAGCTGCAGAGAATCCTTCAGCAAGTGACCGTGCCCTATGCTGCGAGGAAGGCAAAAAACCTCCAGGGCTTCTGCCAATGCGCCTGGAGGAAAATTCCTTCTCAACCCCAAATATGGCGATCAGTTAAACCCTGAGCATGTGGGCAAGACTCACCAGCCAGCACCAGAAAAGAATTCTCTGTAGTAACTCAGATCCCATCCCATCAACATCCCATCACAGACCACTTGGCATACTTACTGCTGATAATCAAAGTTCAATTGCCAAATTAATTGCCAAAGTTAGGCTATTCCCATCATACCATCCCCTCCATAGACTTACAAGCTTTAGTCTTAAAGCCAGATATGTCTTTGCCCCACTACTCCTTGGAAGGCTGTTCAGAACTTCACTCCTCTAATGGTTAGAAACCTTCGTCTAATTTCAAGTCTAAACTTCCTAATGTCCAGTTATATCCATTTGTTCTTGTGTCCACATTGGTACTAAGCTTAAATAATTCCTCCTCCCTGCAATTATCTGTCTGATATATTTATAAAGAGCAATCACATCCCCCCTCAACCTTCTTTTGGTTAGGCTAAACAGGCCAAGTTCTTTGAGTCTCCTTTCATAAGACAGGTTTTCCATTCCTTGGATCATCCTAGTAGCCCTTCTCTGAACTTGTTTCAGTTTGAAAGGAAGAGATTTTCAGCGTTCATTGCAGCATAGGGCACTTCAGTGATAGATGCCTTTTGGAAAGTATCACTGTCACATGACTCAAAAAAAGAATTAGATCACTCGATGATTGCTTCTTCTGTTCATTCCCTCTGAAGCATCTGGCATTGGCCATTGTTGGAAGACAGGATGCCAGGCTAGAATAGACCATTGGTCTGACCCTTCATGGCCGTTCTTATGTAGAACCATCATGCAGGGAGGGGCAGCAAGATGTAATGGACTGAACACAAGGCTGTTTCTAGTCCCAGTTTTGGCAAGTCTCTTAACCACTCTGTGCTTTGTCTTTACCGTGGCTAAAATGGGAATAACAATACTTACCTAACAGGGTCTTGGAATGCATGCACTAATTTATGATTGTACAGTGTTATGAAAGCATACTGTGTTATGTAGGTGCCAATTATTATTCCATTTTTCAATGGTAAGACTGTAAAAATAAAAATCTGATTTCCACGAGGCAGAATAAAACTGCAAAATATTCACATTTCTTTGTCTTTTTTTCAGATAATCTGAATGAAATAACAGAGTGAGTAAAATTCTTCATCTGTCATGCTGCAAGAACTTCTAGGGTTGTAATATTGATTTCTGTGGCAGGAAAGCTATTTGCCAAGCGAAGAATGAATGTCCTCTTTGGTTATACAGGAGGAGGGGTTTGAATAGCTTAATGATATTTGTGATTGACAGCATTGGATATTCACACAGGGGACAGCGATAGAAATGTTGTTTGTGAATATCTTAGAATCACCAAAATTAGAGTTGAAAAAGACCTGTTGGATCCTCTGTTCCTTCACCAAAGAGACCAGTGCACAATTGTTTTCTGTAGTGAATTCCCAATGTTTTGTCCAGAATCTAAAGAACAGGAATTTCTAGCTCTTCCCTTGGGATAGTATCCCAGTTGAATAGGTCTCCCAGTTGAGAATCGTTTCCTGATGTTCATCCAAAACTGTCCTTTGCTGAACCTCCTTCCATTACTCCCTGGTATTTCTTCCTGGACTATCCTAATCTTAAATTTGTATCACCTTGTCCTACTCTTCCATTCACTAACACAAGACAAGCTGCCAGTTTAAATGTCCTGACAATAAAACAATATGTAATGTAGGAGCTATTTATCCAGATGCCAATGAAAGTGATCATAAGAGTGTGTGTTGCAGTGTGGTATTCTGCTAATGAAATTTGTCCAAGTGAGATGTGTGTACCAGTATGTTAAAATAAGGTCTAACTCTGATCAATATTGTTCACTGCATGTGGGACTTCTCCATCGGCTGCACCTGCATTGTAAAAGATGTTGCCAGCCACGTGCCACCTTGCAGAACTTTATCAGCTGCACTTGGCCCATAGGTTGCAATTTGTCCACTTTTTATTCTGTCCTTTATTTTCCAAGGGCCAAATCCCCAGCTGGCATAGCCCCCTTGAGGTCAGCGTTATAATGTCAGCAGAGAATTTCATTCCAAAATTAGCAGATTGTTTTTGGTCTCTTTCTATTATCATTGTTGCTTTTCCTTTCAATACAACTTTTTCAGCCTCCCATAATGTCCTTGGGTTAGTATTCAGAGTCTTGTTATTCCATAACTAATATTTCACTGTCATTTAAAAGTAGAGGACCAAAGCCTGATCTCTGCCACCTTGCTGTAAATCCAGTGTCACTCCATTGAAGTTATGCTGGAGTAATGCAGACTAAAATCTGGCCCAGGATCTAAATTCCCTCTAAAATTCATGGCCACACAGGCCGCCGCCAAGGGGGGTGCACTTAACTCCCCCAGCCCCAGGGCTGCGGCGCAACGAGGGGACATGCCTCTCCCTCCCACCTCTGGGTCTGTAACATGGAGAGGCGCCTCGCCCACTCCCTGCACTTCCAGCCCTGAGCCCCCTCTCACACCCTGAACCCCAATCCTCTGCCTTATCCTGACCCCCCTCCCACACTCCAAACCCCTCAGCCCCATCCCCGCAACACATCACCTCCCTATTGGTGCACATAACAAAATTCATTCCATACGTGGTGGGAAAAATTAGAGGGAACACTGCCCAGGATCTTGAAGCTGGGTGACGTTAAGTCTCCCTGGTTCTTTCGTCCTATTAATATTAGACTTTTCTTTCAGTCATAACTCCGAGAACCTCACAAGAGGAGAGACTTGTTCAGGAGTCAATGACAAGTGCTTCTATGAGGAAGCAAAATCTAGAGGTGAAAACAACTATACATCACAGCCTGTGAAAGAGAATGAATATGAGACAATTGGCACAGTGAAAAACAATGACTATGCAACTCTTGGGAAAGCAACAGCATCTGAATATGAATTGGGGGATGTTCCATAGAAAACCAGCATTTACACACCAGCAACAGCGCAGAAGATAGGGCTGTAGAGCTTGAATGGTGACTATTCATTACGGGAAGCCCTTCATCCTTTCCACCTTCTTCTCTGATAAAAAAATATTAAGCTCATTGTTCTAATTGTTGAAAGGCAATTGCATCACTCTCTGGTTCTTCATGGAATCCAGTCTGCCCTATTGATGATTGAGAACTTGCATGAAACCTTCCTAAAATCAGCTTCCTGGTGTAAACTATCCAGGAATGATACATGGTGAGAAGTTTCTTTCTCTCTCTCTCTCTCTCTCTCTCTCCTGGGTTTAATGTTCAGCACAGACAATGGAAGGTCCTTTTTAATAATGCGAAGAGAGTTCAGGAAAAAAACTGAAAGCAAGGTCAAAATAAGAACCACACAGCACTGGAGGTACCTGCGGAAAGGAATAAACTCTACATCTATATCTTGCTCTGTAATCTGTAATAGTTTTTGTACCATACCTCTACTGCCGTAAGGAAGTCTGTATGTATTCTGTAGTAAAGTTTGGCTGCTAGCTAGCTAGCAAATCATATGGTATCTCAAATTGCAACTTGGGTCCTATTCTTTCAGAGTCCCTTTCTTTTGTCTCCTGCTAGAATTACATGTTTAACATTTTGGAAAAGATGGGAGATACTTTTTAAAAAGTCTGTGGCTAGGAGTGTTGCATCTTCTGCTGTCGCTTTTTTCTGCTCCTGGCTTTGCCCTTAGGCTTTAATATAGGCAACATTGTTTTAGCATGGAATCATATGCTAACAACCATCCCCTGCGCCAGCTCTTAAGTGTTTGTTAAGAAAAACTTTCTACTCTGTATAAAGCTGATTTCTCATGCACATGCCAACTGCTTTGGTATAGTGTGCACACAGCATATAGACAAGTCACTTGTCCTCCATAAGTGGGGAATTGAGAAGCCCAGCAGCCAATGGGAGATATCGAGCATCTGCGCTCACCTAAACTGAATGGTTTCACATAGTCCAGTGGTGACTGACTTGACACCAGATACATCATTTTCAAATACAGTAATTGCAGCTCCAACCTGTTTGAACCTGGCTTGTAGCTCTTCTTCTTGTCAAAGGCTTGAGTTAAGGGAGGAGACTGTCCCTCGAGGGTGATGTTAGAGGGCTTTCCCTCAACCCTCTCACTTCCCTAGTTCTTCTCATGCAGACAGCAAGCAGCAAAAGACCCCAAGTCCAAAGTGTAAACAATGTGAAGTTTATTGGGGTTAGTTTCCAAGCAAGCATATTCTGAAGCCCTGCACACTAGCTGGGCTTATCTCTATACAGTTCTGACACTGCAGAGCATTTACCTCGTGTCCCCCTACCCAGCTCAGATGCTGCAGAGCCTTGCCTGTGTCCTTGTTCCCCATTATCCCCCCAACTTAGCAAGCATGATTCCAATTTCTGCTTCCACTTCCTGTTTGACCACAGTGTTATAGTCATATTCTCAGTTATACCTTACCAAACATTTTACTGAAATTTAACTAACCAGTCCTAACCTATTGTAACATAATTCTATAACCAATTATAACTCGCTACCCTAATTAACTTACACTTAGCAAAATTAATTATACAGCAGACAGAAACAATTAGTGAACCAGACAAATTAACAATAGAAAAGTGGAGGCCATACAAATAAAACAATACAGAAATGAGGGTTTCACAGTCACAATAATTGATAAGTGATTTCTTGCCAGACAGGATGCTATCTTATGATCTGTTTCTTTTATCTGGTGGTGATGGGCATTATCAGGACAGAATCATCTTCCTAACAGCCCAATACCACCTTATTTCAATGTGATTGGTTGGTAATGTGAGGATGTGACCATTCGCCTCCCAGCTTATGGCTGCCCCTGCTTCTTAGCCAAGGGCCTTAGCCTAAGGACGAGGCTTCAGACCATCCTAGTGAGAGAAGGCCCATACACAGGCAGACTGTGATTTTAATTCTTTGTTTTATACCTTTATAACTAGCTAAGTGATAAAAATACACCTGTGTTTTTAAAGTATAGGCCTTTACAGGCAGGCCTGAAAATCTATAGTCTAACACTCTACCTCTTTCTTTTTCTTTTGAGATCCTCATGCCCAGGTATCCCTGGAAAAGCCTAGGAAATATGGCGACACGTTTTCTGATAGAGCCAGCCATCAAGGTGGAATGTGTCAATGCTCCATCTGTTCCACTGTCCCTTGTGTGGGACAATACCCTGCACCTTCTCTTGTATGGGCATCCTACATCTCTTGCAATTAGTGTTCCAGACTTCCCATTATAGTGGGGCTGAGAAGGTTGAGTCTGGGTTGTCTAGAACACTGGAGAGGAGGGGAGGGGAGGGGCGGGATTATTACATTATTTATAGGCTATAATTAGCAGCCATTCTTTAGAAGGTTGTGCCCCTCTTGACTGTTTCCATATACAGTGCAACGCAAGTATACTTAACAATACTATGATATAATCCAGAGCACCACCAAGACTCCTGACTACTGTAATATAGTCCAACATCCTGGCCACCACCAAAACCCCTGCTTCTCCTCCTTTGACTTAGTTAAAAAAAATTAACACCAATTTGGAGAATATATTTTAAATGTGTCCAGTTGTTGGCAGTTGCAGTGAGCTGCTCCTGCAGTTTTCGTATGCTTTTGTCCATAATATGAGTCCACTGGATATTCTCAGAAAAAGTGGGTATTGTCTAAACCAGCTCGACCACTTGGTATGGAATTGGGTAGTGTGCACTGGTTCAATTGTCCACATCAATGAGTTCCACAGATCCACTCATGCACTGAAGTCCCAATGGGAGCATGTAAATATGCATAATTATTCCAGATGCTCATGCACTAGTGTCCCCAAGTGTTGTGTACATTCCCAGCAAACACCCCATACCCAATATATAATCATTCCAAATGGCCCCCATTTGCAACAGAGCATTAATTCTGCTCCTCCATGGCCATTGAGGAGGGACACATTCAAATATTTTCTCGGAACAAACAATTACTTAACTGAATTATTGTCCATTTTACACCATTCCATCCTCCCCATCTATCTCCCAGTGGTTCCCAGCGAGCTCCTCCCTTTCTCATTATTGCCTCAGGGCTCATAGGGACCACCTTAGTAGCCGTCCAATTCCAAGGTACCACAGTAACTATTACACAAGTGCTAGCCCCAGAGTTGAGCATTTTGCATCCCCATAATCATCACCTCTCCCAATTCAGCCTTTTGAAGCCATCCTCCACCCACGTCACGAGGTTTCCTGTCCATTGAGATAGCCGCAGGTTCACTTTTGCTGTCCTTTTCCATCCCATTGTGATTGCAGACAGCTTTTGTGTCAGTAGCTCATTGATTTGCCACTGCAGTTTCACATTTTGGCTTATCAACTACTTAGTTACCCAACGGTCCTCCAGATTTCATACACCCAACCCTGTGTTTCCTGCTGCCCACAAATCCCTTTTCCAGTGATGATTCCATGTAAGTCCCCTCACCCACCAATTAAATTGTTGCTTCAACCCTTCTATGTATGTACTGCAGTTGGGCTGTACCTGGTCTGCCCACCATTCTCTGGGCTGTACCACCAATGTTATGGACTGGAAAGACACGCTGAAAAGCGCTGGTTGCGGGGTACTCCTACACATTCACAAGTATTTCTAGCTCCAGGCTGCAGCCAGCTTTGATCAGGATTCTTCCAGCTTGGTATCCATATTAGCTGTAGGGTTACATTCTGTAAAGTGGTTAAATTGTCATACCCAGCATCCCAGGGAGACTGTATGCCCAGTGTGATGTGTACATAACAACTGCACGTCCAGGGATTTTCCCCTGTGGAGGTACCAATATGATTACACATGGTAACATCACACCCCAATGTGGGACCCCATAACCCAAACACCCCAGAAGACCAGAAAGTTATATGTTTTTTGGGCCCTCTGTGACAAACCACATGTTCAGATGACTGTGTTTCATGACATAGCCTAAGAAATACCATGCAACATTTCCTGATAAATTTGATATTCTCTACTGGGTTAGGACCCCTCCCCCTTCCAATCAGTATACCACATACCAACACTGCCAAATTCCCATGGGAGGGATCAATGATACAATTTTCTACAGTTATATCCTTAAGGTCCTTATCTGCCTTATTACTACAACTTGGGGGTGTAGCAGTCCACGTGTTCCCTCCTTTTGCCACTTCACATCGTGGGATCTGGGCAGGGTTTACAATAGTGACAACTGTGATTAGCAACAATGATTGTTCCATTCCAGGCCGCAGAATCCTTGGGTTCCCCTTTGTAGGTCCACCTGTAAGATGCATGTAACAATGTATATGTCTTCCTTCTTAACCCCCATTTTGTGCCTTTTATTTGCACTTGATTTCCCAGTTTGGGTAGACCGTGCTTCCCAGGCAGGTCCCACCATGCACTGACCTTTGCTGCTATATGCGTTAGTCTTCCTTGTACAATATCCACCAAAATAGCAGTAACAAGACAAACACACAGCACCATCTTTGTCATGACAGTAGACCCATGGTGCTCTGGGTTCCTCTTCTCCTGACACCAGTTTGCTTGTAGAGTGTCTGAAAAACAAAAGGAACATTTCCCAGCCCCCTGGGTGGGGACAGATTATTGCCTAAAAATAACCCTTCTAAATCTTGCTGACTGCAGGGAAAAGAGAAGCATTACCTCCATCCTTTCCTTGTTTTGCTCTATAGGCATGCTAGTGAATTATCCCACTGTTCATTCATGAAATTCATGAGGTAGTGTACCTCAGTTTCCCCTCTTGTACAACAGACCATGTTTGTCATGGTTTTTCTGCTGTGCCTAGCTTTAAGTTTATTCACAGGTAGCAGGTGAGAAGCATTATTGCCATATGAACTAACAATAACATTAGCATCAAATCTATTACCAACAGGTGTTAGAAGTATCTTGTTATACTATGCCTTTGAGGCCAGTGTGTTCATTACCCTCTTGAAATCTTTGCATAGGCTTAGGGTTTTGATGAATTACAAGGTCAGGGTGTTGTATATGTAAGCGGACCCCTTTTGTATCTGTCTTCAGATTTTAGCACTCTGCAGACACACACACGAAGGAATACTTAGCATTAACCTGTCCCCTCTTATTTTCGGGCTTGACTTGTTTTCCTACCTCCCTTTCTTGGAGGGCCATAATCTGAGTCTTCTTGCTTACAAGTAGCTTATTTGCTGACCAAGTATATTTATTATCAGTGGCGGATTAACAAATTTGGCACCTCTAGGCCCTCAAAAAGTTGCCACAACCCCCCCCCCCCCCGCCAGCTCATCTCTGCTCTCCCATGGTAAGCCTGGGAGGGAGGGGGGAGAAGGGGAGTTGTGGTGCGCTCGGGGGATGGCAGTGGTGGAGTGGAGGTGAGCTGGGGCAGAGCGGTTCCCTGCTCCCCCTCCTCCAGAGTCACTCCCCACGCCCGCCGGCCTCAGCTCACCTTTGCTCCGTCTCCTCCGATTGCGCCACTCTCGCTTCTCCCTCCCTCCCTCCTAGCGCTTTTGCGCAGCGAGCCTGGGAGGGAGGGAGGAGAAGGGGAGTTGCCGCGCACTCGGGGAATGGCAGCGGTGAAGCAGAGGTGAGCTGGGGCAGGGAGCGGTTCTCAGCCCCGCTGCGTTACTCCCCGCCCCCACAGGCCCCAGCTCACCTCTACTCTGCCTTCTCCAAGCGTGCTGCTACTCGCTTCCCCCTCCCTCCCAGCGCTTTCGGAGGGAAGCACGGCACGCCTGGGGGAGGAGGCAGGCTGGCGATTTGGGGAAGGGGTGGAGTTGGGGAGGGGTCACAAGCAAATTTGCCACCCCTGCAGATTGCCCTAGGCCTAGGCCTTGTTGGCCTAGGCAATAATACGCCGCTGTTTATTATTTTCCGCTCCTTTGTGCTGCCATTTATGGGCAGTTCTCTCCTTCCCCTATCAGCTAGGTAATTTGCATCCACACACAGGCTTTCTGGCTTGCTTTCGGATCCAAAGCTATTAGCAGCTCAGAGACACTGTCTTAAAAGGGACATAATTAACTTCCACCAGAGTTCTGATTGCTTTTCACTTTTAACCCCTGCTTCTAAAACACACAGCCACCTGCAAAAGAAAGCAACCTATTGTGGCTCCTTTTGGAGCCCTAATAGGATTTTAATTAAGGAGCATGTTTTGTTTGCACTTCTTTTACCCCTTCTACAATATACACTGCACCTGTTCTGGGAAAATGCCCCCCCCCCCCCCCACCACAGTTCAACTCTAAACATTATATTAGCCACATCAACTTTCACATAAGATGTAAGTGCCTCCCCCATGCCCACAGAGTTCTCATGCAACTCCACCAAAGCAACAGTCCGATCACCCAGAGTCACCCCAAGGCTGTGTTCCCAACATTGCTCCCCTTTTCCTTCTCTTCTTTCCTGTGCACACATACACAAAAGATCCAGAATGTCTCCCTCAGCCTGTGGCCACGGCCGTCTCCCATAACAGCCACGACTTTGGTCTTTATTTAAAAACATATTAAACATCGAGGTACCTTAAGGGCTGAATGCTAAATACCAAAGCCAAACAACACTAGTTACCTGTGTCTGGCAAAAACTCAGTTTTGCAATTTTGAATGAAGGATTCAAATGATTTTAGTGCCATTGTTTTTTCTTTATTTAAAAAAAACCCCAAAAAACCCAAAACCAATTTCTCTTAAACCTACAAACAGGATTCTACAAACCATGAGTGTTGGTTTAGGTCCTTAAAACCTCGCATAATTCCACACAAAGATTCACACACAAAAATTCTCTTTTACCCAACACCCCTTGCACTGCGTTTATTATTTTTTACACAACTGTATCCAGATTACATTCCCATCTTGTACATTGGAGACAGTCAATTTTTAATGGAAACCCCCTACATTCCTTTAGTGATTTTGATTAACTCATCCAATAGTCAAATAATACAGATCAGAGAATCTGGCTGCCTGCAGCAGTCCTTTACAGACCATTTCTGTGGGAAAAGGGCCCATTTGCCCCACAATAGCAATAGTCTGGGGACAAAAACATATTGGTGGTCAGGGCCATCTTAGGATTTATGGGGCCCCATGCAGTATTATTAAACTGGTACCTCTATGCCCGACGGCAGCCTGAGCTTGCAGCCTGGGGGGAGGGATGAGGCACTAAGGATACCGAGCTGCCCGGCCTGCCCCACGGTGGCAGAGAGTCACAGTTTCCCGCAGAGAGCGCCTCTCCCTCTCCCTCACGCAGAATACATGGCGCCAATGCATTCAGCTCTGTGAATATGGCCCCTGCCTAAGGAGACTGCAGTGCATGCTTGGTATGCAAGAGGTGATCCGCTCTTACCTGCTGTGATTGGCGGTGAAGCTGCCGCTTGGGGAGGCCAGCTCCCCAGCCGACCTCTTCTGCCTGTGGCCCTGCCCATACGCCACTCCTGCTCCTCCTCAAGCCCCACCCCTACTCTGTGCAGGACCCACCCTCTCCGCACTGTCTTCCTCCTCTCTTCCCTCCCCCTCCCTGCTCACCCCCTTCCAGCCAAATCACTGAACCCAAATAAAGCAAATGACATTAAAGAAATTGCAGCAGAGCATGTTTTCCACTGCATGACAGCTAGTGAAGATTGGACATGCAGAAGGTACCTAATTAAAAGCACTAAATTTGGGAATAAAAACTGTCAGTCACAGGTTTTTTGATATGCCCTGAAGTTTGTCAGAGATTTATTTGCAAAAACTTCATAGTAAGGGCGAGTCAGCTGTCCTGCTAAATACAACATTACATATAATGGAATACATGATGCAGCTCTTCTCTGTGTGATCTCCATAACAACAGACATGTTTATGAAATTTCACCAACTTTAAAAAATGTTTCCAAAGATTTTATGCATAACAAAGGATTTTATATCTTAAAGGTACTGACTTTGCTGAAGGGTTCTCTTAAAACTAGTTCATCAAATAGAAGTACAGAAAGGGAAACTTGTTTGTCCAGATATCTGGAGGAAAGGGGTGTTGTGTCTTTAAGGGCTCTCTTCAATGGGGGCAGGGGGGACAAGGGGATGAAGGGAGAAAGGGATGGACAGAAAGGACAGGAAGATTTTGGAAGCAGGTTTTTTTACTCTAGTAATTAAAATTAAAATGTGTATTTTAGATAAGGGTGGTCTTTTGAAGGATTTATTTAAAAAACTATATCTGAAGATCCAAGCATTTAAGGCTAAACATGAATGCTCAGGGCTTGGCTACACTTGAGAGTTACAGCGCTGGTGGTGACTTTACAGCGCTGTAATTTACTCCCTGTCCACACTGGCAAGGCACATACAGCGCTGTATCTCCCTGGCTAAGTGCTGGCTGTACTCCACCTCAATGAGAGGAATAAACAGAACAGCGCTGCTCTTCCAGTGTAAACAGTGATTAATCTTACTACACTGTAACTGACTTCCGGAAGCTTCCCATACTGCTTTTTAAGTAAAGATAACACTCTGTTTTGTTGTGATGCCTCTTTGTTTTGTTGTGAACTCGGGGCTCCTGGAGCTGCTTATCTAAAAAACAAACACAGCTACTGTTTGCTCGAGCAGAGGCAGGCAGGGGGATGAATGTCCACATTTAGTGTGTGCTTGAGGAGAGAAGCACCCCGGGGCAGGGGGTGGGGGGAAGTCCGTTTTGGAGCAGCTGCTTATCTGGTCTGAAGACTATTGAATGAGAGAG